>NC_057807.1:518579272-518579775 GCF_018294505.1 Triticum aestivum
CACCCCTCCTCCACCGCCCCGCCCCCCTCCTCCACCGGCCCTGCCCCAGGTGAGCTCTACCTCCTCTTTTTTTCCTTTTTTTCTGTTTTTTTAGTTTTAGGTTTATGTTTATTTTAGATTTAGATTTACTTTTAGTTTTAGGTTTAGTTTTAGTTTAGTTTTAGGTTTAGATTTAGTTTTTTCCTTTTTTCTGTTTTATTAGTTTTAGGTTTATGTTTAGTTTAGATTTAGTTTTAGTTTTAGATTTAGGTTTAGTTTTAGGTTTAGTTTAGTTTGAGGAAAGAAGAAGAAGAAGAGAAAAAGAGGAGAGGAGGAGAAGAAGAAGAGGAAAAAGGAAAGGAAGAAGAAGAGGAGGAGGAGGAGAAGAAAAAAGAAGAAGAGGAAGAAGAAGAAAAAAGAGGAGAGGAGGAGAAGAAGAAGAGGAAAAAGGAAAGGAGGAATAAGAAGAAGAAGAAGAAGGAAAAAAAGGAAGAAAAGGAAGAAAAGGAAGAAGAGGAAGAAGA
>NC_057807.1:518580806-518757871 GCF_018294505.1 Triticum aestivum
AAACTAATCCAAATCTGAAAGGTTGGGATGTCGTTTATGAAGTGCCGCCACGTGCTAGACTTTCTCCCCCAAAGGAAGAGGATTATGAACCTCACATTAACCCAGACACATATGAAGGAGAATTCTTCCAAGAGGCACGTCTTTCCAAAAAGCGTTTCAAGAACCGCTATACTTCACCCCAAAACATTGAAGTAGACAGCGACAATGAATCTGACATCACCCCAGAGGAGGAACAAGAAGAGCCGGAACAAGAAGAGGTTACTGCTGCGGATGACCTGTCAATGCTTGACCGATTACGTCAAGGTGGCCTTGCACATGTTGATGCCAATGAACCCTATGAGCCCGTCATTGATTATAGTGATGATGATGATTATGCATTTATTGATGATACTGATCGAGATTATTAGTAGTGTCAGGTATTACATTTTTTTATGTTGTACTTGATGATGATACACTTAAGTGATACACATATTATTATTCATGTCAGTCTTTTTTTATGTTGTACTAATTTCGTTTACTATTTGTCATGGCAGGTGTTGAAAGATGGTGGGCGCTGGTCGGGAGCGTGGTCTGAGGTCTTCCATTCCAGACGCACCTCTCCGCCGAGCGTTGCTGGACAGTATGGCCACACCGCCGGGCCCTTCTTCGTCGACCGCGGTGCCCAGTAGGGGACGAGGTAGGAAGAGAGGAGGTGGGGCACGTGGTCGTGGGAGAGGAGGTAGGGTGACTGCTACGACGCCTTCCTCGCCGCCACCCCCAGCTGTTTCACCCGAGCACATGACTGCTAGGGTGGACTCGTCCGAGGAGGAGGCTACACGGACTCCGGTCCACGAGCCTCCGGTCCACGGGTCTTGGGCCCACGAGCCTCGGGTCGACTGGCCTTCGGCCCACGAGAGTTCAGCCCACGTGACCCCGGTGGAGCACATGTCCGGATGGGGTACCTGGCCGGATCAGCCCGAGGAGTCGAGTGGCCATGCTGATGATGGCGGGGAGCCGACTGATCTTGAGGAGGAGGGGGGCACCGTCTACCAGCGTGGTGCTACACGGCTCCCGTCCGTGCCGATGACCCGCGAGCAGAGGTGGTTGATTTTCCCTGATGGGGAGAGGTACATAAGTGCATTTAATATTTTTGTACCTTGTGCATTCATGTTTTTTCAAATAACTAATGCCTTGGCCTTGTCATGCTGCAGGGGTTGGGACCACCATCATAGTGTCCGCCGGCCCAACTCCGTCCTTGGAGTTCTTTGCCGGCAAAACTTCCCGGGGTTTGTCACGTTGCCTGGTGAGGGTCGGCTTCCAGAGCTTGGATTGAGCTGGGAGCACTACGTGGCTGCCCCGGCCCCGCCGGATGAGATTATCGACGGTGTCGTGTGCGACACGAGGGCAGACATGGTGATCAGAAAGTTCTGGGTAATTTCTCCTTTACACATTTAAAAATCTTCAACTAGCTAGTTATTAATTGTACTAATCAATATTGTATCATTTGATTGCAGACATTCTACAGGTGTGAGGAGGGATACGAGGAGGACGCGGCACATGTTATCGAGAACGTTTGCAAGCGCCTACTCCAGAACTTACGGCACGAGGCTCGGGTGCAGGCTGTTCGAGACTACTACGCCTTGCGTGGTATCAAGAAGACCAAGCCGGCGTGCCGCGATAAGTTCCTGAGTAAGGAGCAGTACATGAAGGTAATTCTTAAGGCCTTCTCTACTTAAGTTCCTTCATTTAGTAATTCTTAGCCGTAGCGCTCAAGTTTCTATTTGCTAACTTAGGCGCCTCCGAGATGGTGTGCGGATCGGATGGATTGTTGGGAGGTGTTGGTCCATGAGTGGTGCTCAAAACAATGGCTAGCCCTCCACAACGAGGCCAAGGACAAACGTGCCCAAATGGAAGGTGTGCCACACCATCAAGGCAGCTCCAACTTATATCAGTTCGGGCGCAACTGGGTATGTGGTTTGCTTCATGATTCATGCAATTCATTCATCATGCTAGATTGAGCCCTTTAATTACTAATTTTCATTGTTTCTCTCTTTCAGGCACGCTACAATAAGGCGGATAAGGTGCCAGAGGTGTACGACCTGTATGCCATGGCCCACACTGCCTCTTTCAAGAAAGTCAAGGCTTTCTCTCAGTCTGACCTCGATGATGCAAACAACTTCACCAACATCTCCTCCCACAACAAGCTCGTGAGATATAGAGATGAGGGGAAGGCGAGGAAAGGGGAGGACTTTAACCCGAGCCAGGGTCCCATTGATCCAGAGCTGTTGATGATATCTGGTGGCGGGAGGTCCCATGGCTCCATAGCCATTGGAGATGGACTTATCCGTTGTCCTAGCACTCTCCCGGAGATCAAGGCGCGCCAGTCGAGCTCCGCTCCTGAGATAAGGCCTCGTGAACGGCCAGTGCAACTCGCCATCAAGGTTAGTGATACGTACTCAGTTATCTTTCTCCATTACATTGTGTGCGCTTCCATCAATGATTACAAATGGTCATGTGAGTGGTGTTGCAGGCTGCTATACAGAGTGAGAGAGATAGAACGGAGAAACTTCTGGCGGAGGCGGCGGAGAGGCATCGGGAGTTGGAGGAGAGGACGACAAAGATGATGGAGGAGGAGAGGGCACGGAATGACATGCAGGCAAGGGCCATGTACGAGCTCCTTGTGGTAAGTTTCTTCTGCAGATTAGCCAAAACATTCATGTAGTGTTTGTCTCATTACTAACTAGTATGACTGAGTCGTCAAAACCAAATGTGCAGTCTGTGTGCGAGAAGACAGGTCAGACCGCTCCGCCGATGCCAGTGATTGCTCCTGGGACCACGGTGAGTTTTATTTGAATGGACATTACTTGCTAGTCTTAACATTTGAGTGTCATCATGCTAACAAGACATTGGAAATGATCTTTGGTGCAGCATAACTCCAGACAAGCATCGCACGATCCTTCTCCAGCTACCGACACGAGCCACCCCGCTCCTACACCTCCTGGATCTTGGTAAGTTTATCTAGTGTTTTGCTTAACACATGCATAAAGACCTAGACTTAGCTTTATTTCCTCCAATGCTTACCATAATGACCTAGACTTAGCTTCTTCTCCTCCAAAATGACTTAATAAGCTTACTGACCTCCAAAACCATCCATTTTACCTAAGTTAGCTCTAAAACGATCTGTACTTAGCTTACTTATGTCAAAAATTGCATAATTAGCTTAGTTAGCTTATAGACGATCCATTTTACCTAAGTTAGCTCTAAAATGACCCATTTTACCTAGGTTAGCTTATAAATGATCCAGTTCATCCAAGTTAGCTCAAAAATGACCTATTTTACCTAGATTAGCTCCTAAATGATCCATTTTACCTACGTTAGCTTTAAAATGACCCATTTCACCTAGGTTAACTCCAAAATGACCCATCTTACCTAGGTTATCTCATAAACGATCCATTTCAACTAATTTAGCTCATAAACGATCCATTTCACCAAGTTAGCTAAAAAACGATCCATTTCACCAAATTAGCTCTTAAATGATCCATTTCACCTAAGTTAGCTCAAAAAGATCCATTTCAACTAAATTAGCTCATAAATGATCCATTTCACCTAAGTTAGCTAAAAAACGATCCATTTCAACTAAGTTAGCTCATAAATGATCCATTTCACCTAAGTTAGCTAAAAAACGATCCATTTCACCTTAGTTACCTCAAAAACGATCCATTTGACCTTAGTTGGCTCATAAACGACCCATTTCAACTAAGTTAGCTCATAAATGATCCATTTCACCTTAGCTAGCTCATAAACGACCCATTTCAACTTAGTTAGCTCATATATGATCCATTTCACGTAAGTTAGCTCATAAATGATATACTCTTCTTGTTCTAGTCTTCTTCTTGTTCTACTCTTCTTGTTCTAGTCTTCTTCTTGTTCTACTCTTCTTCTTGTTCTACTCTTCTTGTTCTAACTTTCTTATTTTTCATTTTGCAGATTTCATTCACTTGACGAAAGCTTGCATAGATGGAGTGCTCCTTATCCCTTTCTCTATTTCTTTTGTATCATTGAACTATGCATGTATCGTTGGATGAAACTGTTGTAATATATATGGTTGGATGCCTCTATGTTGAACTTGTTATGTATGATGGAACTATGCATGTAATATATATGGTTGGATGATGAAGTTATGTGTTGGATATCTTATATGTTTGCTCTGTAATGGCCTTTTGAAATATATCTATATATGTCATATATATTTGTGATGAAAATTGTTGGATTTAATAAAAAACAGATAAAAGAGCCAATATGCAGGCTCTTTGCCGTCTGCCACCGACGGCAACGGGCTCTTTGCCGTCTGCCGCGGACGGCAAAGAAGACACGTGGCATCTAGCTGTGCTTCCTGGGAGCTGACCCATTTGGTCAGTTTGCCTACAGTGTCAGACGGCAAAGACTTTGCCATCAGTGGCAGACGGCAAAGAACCTGCCATGTAGTGACGTGTAGATGACATCATACGGCGGACGGCAAAGACACTAGAAATTTTGCCGTCAGCGGCGGACGGCAAAGGCCTGCTGTTAGCCACTTAACGGACTGACAGCACAATTATTGTCGTCCGCTCTCTTTGCCGTCCGCCGCAGACGGCAAAGGGCCTTTGCCGTCAGCCGCCAGGAAGCAGACGGCAAAGTAGCTGTTTACCATAGCCTACTTTGCCGGAGCCTTTTGCCGTCTGCGGCTGACGGCAAATGCCTTTGCCGTCCGCCGTTCATGCCTTTGCCGTCCGCCGTGGCAGACGGCAAAGTAGCTGATTCCTGTAGTGTATATAGGAGGAAGAAGTACGTCGGTGGACGCCCGAGGGGCCCACGAGACAGGGGGCGCGCCCTCCTATCTCGTGGGGCCCTCGGAGCTTTCTTGACTTGCACTCAGGCTCTCCGGATCAGATTTGTTCCAAAAATAACGCTCCCAAAGGTTTCATTCCATTTGGACTCCGTTTGATATTCCTTTTCTTCGAAATACTGAAATAGGCAAAAAAACAGCAATATGGGATGGGCCTCCGGTTAGTAGGTTAGTCCCAAAAATGATATAAATGTGTAGAATAAAGCCCATAAACATCCAAAAAGGGTAATATAATAGCATGGAACAGTAAAAAATTATAGATACATTGGAGACGTATCACACGTGCGCGTCCGTCTTGTGTCCGCGCCGACGCAAATCCGGCTAAAAAATGGGCCGGGAATGGGTCGGCAGGCGGATGAAAGCGGATGCACGTCCGTTTGAGTCGGTGCGTTGGGCCGACTTTTCTGTCTGCGCCGACCCAAACGTACGGCGGCAGACAAAATGGGTCGCCCCATTGGAGTTGCTCTATCGGCCCCACCCAACAGCTGAGTCCGTACACTCGTCTCTATGAACACACATGCAGACCCTACCCTTATAAGCATTTTCGAGAGACCGAGTCGGCATATCATTTTTAGATTGACGAAGTCACCATAGGCGCCTCGTAGTCGACGGGGTCGTCTTCTCCCACTGAATGTCCATCGCTAAAATTCTAAAATAAATTTAAGAATAATGCAAACAACAGGACTTAAACCCTGGTGGGCTTGGATATCACTGTCCTCCTAACCATCCAATCACAGGTTCGTTCATGTGAGTCGTGCTTTTTTTAGGGGTAACGATAAGTCTCCGTCGCATCTACTTTTTCTAACGCTTTTCCTCTTGTTTTGGACTCTAATTTGCATGATTTGAATGAAACTAACCCGGATTGGCGTTGTTTTCAGCAGAACTATCATGGTGTTGTTTTTGTGCAGAAATAGAAGTTCTTGGATTGGAACGAAACTTTGCGAGAAATTTTTATATGAATAAAGATGATTTCTGGAGCCAAGAACCACCGGAGGGGGGCACTTGGGTGGGCACAACCCACCAGGGCGCCCCCCTCCAGGCACGCCCAGGTGGGTTGTCCCCACCTGGTGGCCCTGCAGACCCTGAAACCGATGCTACAAAATCACATTTTTCCAGAAAAAATCAGGGAGAAAGAATTATCACATTTCACGAGACGGAGCCGCCGCCACCTCCTATTCTTCATCGGGAGGCCAGATCTGGAGTCCGTTTGGGCTCCGGAGAGGGGGATCTTCGATCTTCGTCATGACCAACCCTTCTCCATCGCCAATTCCATGATGATCCCCATCGGGAGTGAGTAATTTCTTCGTAGTCTCGCTGGTAGGTGAGGAGTTAGATGAGATTCATCATGTAATCGAGTTAGTTTTGTTAGGGCTTCATCTCTAATATCCATTATGATCCCTAATATCCATTATGTTCTGAGATTGATGTTGCTATGACTTTGCCATGCTTAATGCTTGTCACTTTGGGCCTAAGTGCCATGATTTCATATCTGAACCGTTTATGTTATCATCATTATATCTATGCTCTAGATCCGATCTTGCAAGTTATACTCACCTACTACGCGTTATGATCCGGCAACCCCGAAGTGACAATAGTCGGGACACTTCTCGGTGATGATCGTAGTTTGAGGAGTTCATGTATTCACCGTGTGTTAATGCTTTGTTCCGTTTATCTATTAAAAGGAGGCCTTAATATCCCTTAGTTTTCAATAGGACCCCGCTGCCACGGGAGGGTAGGACAAAAGATTTCATGCAAGTTCTTTCCATAAGCACATATGACTATTTACGGAATACATGCTTACATTATATTTATGAACTGGAGCTAGTGCCACATCTCCCTAGGTTATGATTGTTATATGATGAATATCATCCAACAAATCACCGATCCAATGCCTACAATTTTCCTACATATTGATCTTGCTAAGTTACTACTGCTATCATTACTATTGCACTTGCTACAAAACTATTATTGTTACCGTTACTATTGTTGTTGCTAGTGCTATCAAAACTACCATGTTACTTTGCTACTGATCACTTTGCTACAGATAATTAATCTTTAGGTGTGGTTGAATTGACAACTCAGCTGCTAATACTTGCAAGTATTCTTTGCTCCCCTTGAGTCGAATCTATAAATTTGGATTGAATACTCTACCCTTGAAAACTGTTGCAATCCCCTATACTTGTGGGTTATCAAGACCTTTTTCTGGCTCCGTTGCTGGGGAGCATAGATATATTTGTTGAGTCACTTGGGATTATTATCAAATTATCACTATGAATAATCTGAAGGATGCTAAGACTAAGATTTTTTCCTCTAAGACGAGGGGAGGTAAGGAACTGCCATCCAGCTCCGCTTTAGATTCACCTTCTGTTATAAGTAGACTTGCAACACCACCACATGCTATTAATTCTGATATGTTGCAAGTTATTAATGATGCTACTTCTGCTATGAATGCTACTCTTGATGATGATAGTACCTTGCTTGATGATAATGTGCCACTAGGTGAATTTCTTGATGAACAAATTGCTAGAGTAAGACAACATGAGATTGTTGAAACTGATGAAGAGCTTGGAACTGAGAATCTTGAAACACCTATTAGAACTAGTCCTCCTAGATATGAATTTCCAAAGGTACCGGAAGGTTATGTTATGAATGAGGAGGCAACTAGGGATATTCTTGCTTGTAAGGATAGAGATGATCTAGAAAAATTATTATGCAAGTATAAAGAAAAAACTTTGAATGCAAGAATGAAAAGTGATCCTCAGTTTGCTACTTCATCTATCTTTGTTGATGATAAGGATTATGAATTCTCTTTCGACCCAAAGTTGATTACTTTGGTTGAATCTGATCTTTCCATGGTTATGAAACTAAAACTGTTGTGGCACATCTTACTAAGTTGAATGGCATAGCCACCCCTTTTTTCTCATGATGAGAAAATTCGCTATTATTATATTCTCAAATGCTAAAGCTTGGTACAATACTCTTGCTCCTGGTTGTGTGCATAGTCCCCAGGACATGATTTATTACTTCTCTGAAAAATATTTTCCTGCTCATAAGAAACAAGCTTCCTTGCAGGAAATATTTAACTTTGTGCAAATTGAAGAAGAGAGTCTCTCACAAGCTTGGGGGAGGCTTCTCTAATTGCTTAATGCTTTGCCTGATCATCCTCTTAAGAAAAATGAAATACTTGATATCTTCTATAATGGACTAACCATTGCTTCTAGGGATTTCCTAGATAGTTGTGCTGGTTGTGTTTTCAGGGAACGAACTGTTAAACAAGATGAAGAATTATTTAATAACATATTGAAAAATTATGATGATTGGACTCTTCCTGAACCACCACCTAAACCTACTCCGAAGAAGAGGGGTGTCTTATATCTCAGTCCCGAAGATATGCAAGAGGCAAAGAAATCTATGAGAGAAAAAGGTATTAAAGCTGAAGATGTTAAAAATTTACCACCTATCAAAGAAATACATGGGCTTGAAACAACATCACCACCCAAGGTGGTAGAGGTAATTCTTTACTAAAGTTCGATGAAGGTGATATTCCTTATAATAAACATTTTAGTCAATGCCTTTATGAGTTTGATAATTACATTAGAAAGCAAGATCACTTCAATGCAAATGTTATGAAACAATTGAAATACAACTTTGATATGTTTGCTCGCTTAAGTGACTTGTTATTTAGAATCTCAAATGATGTTAGAGGTGTGGGGAAGCATGCTTCTATGGTTCAAACTCAATTAGAACAAGTTGCTGAATCTCAAAGAGAGTTGCTTGATGAAATGAACAATAGTATAAGTGATTTTGCTGGTAGAGTAACAACTAGAGGAGGTAAAATGACTCAGGAACCACTTTATCCCGAGGGACACCCGAAGAGAATTGAACAAGATTCTTAAATAATTAACACTAAGGCACATAGTCCTCCTAAAAAGAAAAAGAAAAAGAAAAATGATAGGACTTTGCATGCCTCTAGTGAACCTGAAGTAGAAAAACCTCCTGATAATGATAATGAAGTTTCTATCTCTGATGCTGAAACTCAATCTGGTAGTGAACACCCACCTTCTGACAATGAAAAATATAATGATGAGGTTCATGAAGACACTTAGTAAAATAATAATGAACCAGATAATGATGTTGAGATAGAACCAGCTGTTGATCTTGATAACCCACAACCCAAGAATAAAAGATATGATAAAAGAGACTTTGTTGCTAGAAAACACGGTAAGGAAAGAGAACCATGGGTTCAAAAAACTATGCCCTTTCCACCTAAGTCAACTAAAAAGAAATATGATGAAGAATTTGAATGCTTTGCTGAAATGCTGAGGCCAGTCTTTTTGCGTACTCGCTTGACTGATATCTTAAAAATGCCTCCTTATGCAAAGTACATGAAAGACATCATTAATTACCAATAAGAGAAAAATATCGGAAGATGAAATCCCCACCATACTTGCTAATTATACTTTTAAAGATGGAGTACCTAAAAAACTTGGAGATCCGGGAATACCAACTATACCTTGCTCCATCAAAAGAAATTATGCGAAACTGCTTTATGTGATTTGGGAGCTGGTGTTAGTGTTATGTCTTTCTCTTTATATAAAAGACATAATTTGAATAAACTCACACCTACTAAAATCTCTTTGCAAATGGCTGAGAAATCAACTGCCATACCTATTGGTATTTGTAAGGATGTGCCTGTTGTTGTTGCTAATGTTACTATCTTAACTGACTTTGTTATACTTGAGATGCCCGAGGACGACAATATGTTGATCATCCTTGGTAGACCCTTCTTAAATACCGCAGGGGCTGTTATTGATTGCAATAAAAGCAAGGTCACTTTTCATATCAATGGTAATGAGCATACGGTGCACTTTCCAAAGAAACAATTCCAAGTGAATGGTATCAATGTTACTGAAAAATCTCTGACAATCACTATTGGAAGTTTTTAGCTACCTCTACCTATTTTAAAAAGAAATATGAAATGCTTATTGTTGGGGACATTCGTATCCCCGTTGAGGTAACTTAGTGATTTATGAAAGTTCTTCGATTTCATGCTAATGAAAATGGTTGTTAGTAAGATTTGATCAACCTTATTAATGAATCTTTTTGAGAGGTATGAAGTTGATGAATTTAGTGAGCACTACCTTCTGTCTCTACCTTTTGTTTTTTTTTCATTAGTTAAATGAAATAAAATGCCATGTTTTGTCTATTTTATGAGTTTTCTGTACAATAAAAAAATGACCCAAAAATAAAAGTTCTCAGAATGCTCTGAAAATTTAATACAATTTTTTATGAATATTTAAGAATTTTTTGTGCAAATAACATTAGAGGGAGGTGCACCAGGTGGGCACAACCCACCTGGGCATGCCAGGACCCCCAGGCGCGCCCTGGTGGGTTATGGTCCCCACGTGACCCCCTCACATATCTCTTCATCCCACATCACCACCTACCTCCAGAAAAAAATCACCATTGCTCTCTCACTCTCGTGTTCTTGCTCCCAAAACTGCGGATTTCGATCCCTTTGCTCGAAGCTCCATTTCCAAAACTGTTTCGGGGGATTGTTGCTTGGTATGTGACTCCACCATTGGTCCAATTAGTTTTTGCTTTAGTGGTTTATATTCTGAATAATTAGTTACTCTTGCCGATGTAGATGAGCTTGCATGTTGAATTCTTAGAGTTCTAAGTAGTTTGAATGCTTGCTATGGCCTCTATGCATCCCTATGAGTAGTTGCTTTCAATTTTGTGAAGTTTTGTTGAGAAAATTTTGTGGACTAAAAATTTCAGAATTTTGTTCATAGAAAAAATGATGATTATCTTTAGGAAGTTTGTCTCCAAGAAGAACTCTAAGGGAGTTACTGGGTAGTCGTCTGACAGTGATCTCCATACCCAGAGAATGGCGGAGGTATGGCCGTGTCAATGGCCGCACAACCCGTTCATGGAAGGGGTTGGAATCCTTTAGGAGTTTGCACAATATGTTGCTAATGCCGGCCTCACCGACTTCATCACAGATGAATGTGAACAGTATCATCTCCTCACAAATTCATTTGTGCAATTTTTTCATTTCTTGAGTAGGAATAATCCCCATGAGGTGCAGTTTAACTTATATGTTGAACACCATCAGATACCACTTACTGAATTTTGTGATATATGCATGCTTCCTTCTGATGGTAGTTTAGTAGAGCCTAGTCCCGTAGAGTTTGATGGTTTTTACCGTAATCTGACAGTGGGGGATGAGAAAGGGGTATCGAGTATAACTGCCACTAGTTTACACTTTCCTATTGTGCATTATTTTTCTCTATTCATTACGAAGTGTTTACTTGATAGAGAGAAGGTAGGTGCACTCAGTGCTCCAGACTTTGCTGTTTTACGTCGTGCACTTTATGACGACAACACTTATAGCTTGGGAGCTATTGTGGCACGTCGCCTCCACTTTAACAAATCCAAGGGTAAAATACATGGTGGTATTTATGCTACTCATTTAGCGAGTCACTTAACATTCAGATATGCCAGCATCATTATCCTTTTCCCAAGGTTTACTTAGATCACGCGGCTATGACATACCACCAGTTTATTGATAGCAAGAACACTAACATTCATGTTCCTTATAACCCGGTTTTCACTGTGGACACTCGTGATATTATTCCATTGCCTGCACCTTCTTTGTTTGATCCTATTGCCAGGGGCGGATATAGGATTATGCCTGAGGACGTTGTCGCCTACCGGAACAACCTTGCTATGGCACATAAGGAGCCTCAGCAGTGGGACCCTCTGGTGCTCGCTCCCCAGCACTTCAACATAGGACCTCATGGCTTCTTCAAGTGGTGATTACCATGTTAGGCCAAAATCCTAAGCTTTGGGGAGTACGTATTTCCACCGACATTACTTTCATGTTCACACACTCATTCTAGTTGTCGGTGTCCACACTTTTTCATTGTATTATCCATGCTAGATTTATTTTCTCACCGTGTGTTTGAAAAACTTTGAGAAAATACAAAAATATTTCCTATTTCTTTTTTATTTTTCTTTCTAGTGTAGTTAGTTGTAGTATTTAAAAAGAAAACTCAAAAAGATTTCCTTGTTCTTCTTTTGCTTGTTGGGAGCTTTCCCGTGTAAATAGTTTTCCTCGTTTTTGTTTTTACCTTTTATTTGCTCGTTTAAGAAAAACCAAAAACTCCAAAAATATTTCAATGTGTTTCTCTGAATTTCTTTTCCTTTCTATTGAGTCATACCGAGGAGAAGACCATGATGAAAATGTTGAGTGACTCTCATGTGCATTATTGTTGATCTAATAAAGATCCCATATTACCTTGTCTTCCCCTTTTGAATAAAATGTTTACAGATTCCAGCTTAGTCCATGACACTCTTGCACTATTATTATTTTCACATCGTTCGGTCGTGCAAGTGAAAGGCAATAATGATGATATTTGATGAACTGGCTGTGGCAGAGAGAAACGGGTATAAACTCGACTTGTTCTATTTTTGTAAATATGTTTAACCTAGTATCCATGATTCAACCTATTATGATCAAACATGTTTGCAATGACAGTTAGAGATTATAGTTTCTCATGCCGTGCATAAGTAGCTAGGAGTGGATAATGATTTATCTTGGATGTCAACATTGCATTAAAATGATTGTGATGTAGTATGGTGATATGGTATCCTCCTCTGAATGTTCGATTGGCTTGACTTGGCACATGTTTATGCATGTAGTTGAATCAAAACCAACATAGCCTCTATGATATTTATGTTCATGGTGTTCATATCCTACTCATGCTAGTATTCAATGTTACTTATGCATAATGCATGTTCATGACCGTTTTCTATCTCTAGTCGGCCGCTTCCCAACCTAATTGCTAGCCTTCGCCTGTACTAAGCGGGAATTCTTCTTGTGCATCAAAACCATGAAACCCAAGTTATTCCAGATGAGTCCATCATACCTACCTATATGCGGTATTACCCTGCCGTCCTAAGTAAATTTGCATGTGCCACCTCTAAAAACTTCAAATAAATATCCTTTTTTGTGTGTCTGGATTGTTCATAGAGAGACATGAGGTAGTCAGTAGCTTCCATGTTAAGCGGGTTATTCTCATGATGAGTGTTTATTCATTCGTCCTTGCGCGAGAGGGGCGGTAATAGGGATTCTCACTCCCAAATTCAAATTGCAAATAATTAAACAAAACTCCCCCGGGACTGTTGTTAGTATGGACGGCACCCGTTGTTTCGGACAAGCCATGGAGTGTGATTGTTGGTGGAGGGGGAGTAAACCTTTACTTTTATTGCTTGGGAACCGCCACTAATGTGTTTAGCATGGAAGATACCGATAACTAATGGCCGCGAAGTAAACAAGAAGGGTGCATTTCTCAAGATTTCATTTACCTCTGTTTTAAAAACTTGAGCTCTGGCACCGCTACAAATCACTACTACCCTCTGCGAAGGGACTATCTATTTACTTTTATGTTGTGTCATCACCTTCTCAAATAAGCGCAGGAACCTGAGGGCACTATTGTCATCCTCATGCATTGTGTGTAGCTAATGTTGGGTGCATCATGACTCACTACAAAAAAAAGACACATCCGTGACATTCTGGGCCGAACAATTTTTTTTGTCATGCTTCTGACACTTCTATGACGATAATTGCGACAAAACCCGGTATCATCATAAATATGGTGGGCTCCTACTTCCATGACAAAAAATCATGACAAAAAATGGGATGTTCGTCCTGGGCGGGCCGGAGTAGCAGCGGCATGACATTCTTTGGGCCGTCCATGACGGAAAAAACCGTGGTAGAAGCGAGGGTGAGGAAAATATCGGGGAGTTCCCGGTTACAGTGGATGGTCGGGGCCGAGCAATGCACGGAGGGATTGCGTGTTTCTCTCATACACATACACGTGTGGGTGCAAGGCATTGGGCTCTAACTGAACCCGAACGAGGCGTTCGCCTACTGAACCCGAGCAATTGCACTGGCTACGCGTTACTGAACCCGAGCGATCGATCGATCCCTGGCTGTTAACTGAACCTGATCGAGCGATTCCTTCGCTATTGCTGCTAACTGAAGCTGGTCGAATCTGCTGCCTCTTGATGAACAATGAGCGTTGTTGGGGGTTGGATGAATAGTTCCCAGTGGGGGTCGGATGAACAGGACCCCGTAGGGGTGTAGAGGTCATTCCCGTTGGGTGAACAGGACCCCGATCGAGCCAGTTGGGGGTGGATGAACAGGACCCCATGGAGGGCTGGTTGAACAGTAGCTGGTGGAGGGCTGGATGAACAGTAGCCCATGGCGGTGTGGTTGAACAGTAGCCGGTGGAGGCTGGATGAAAAGGAGCCCGTGGATGAACAGTGGCTGGTGGAGGCAGGAGGGAGACGCTGTGGATGAACAGTCGCAAGTGGAGGCTGGAGGAGGTTGATGGTGGATGAACAGTAGCCCATGGAGGCTGGAGCGAGGCAGTAGACAGTGGATGAACAGTAGCCTATGGAGTCCCGTTTTGTGGTACACCACACACCTCCCGATGAACAGGACCCCCGTTTCGACCGTAGGAGGTTGAAGAGAAATCCGTTCCCTCCGTTTTGCGGTACGCCACACCCCTCCCGATCAACAGCACCCCATTACGACCGTAGGAGCTCGAACATAAGTTCGCTTCCTCTGTTTTGCGGTATGCCAGACCCCTCCCGATGAACAGGACCCCATTTCGACCGTAGGCAGTCGAACAGAAGGCCGTTTCCTCATTTTGCAGTACGCCAGGCCTCGTTTCGGCTGTTCTATCCAAGTCGGTTGGATCCCGATGAACACGACGCATTCCTTTGCCTCCCGATGAACACGATGACATAGTTTCTCCGTTCCGACCCAGCAGGCTGGCTGCTGATGAACATGACGTTGTCGCTGCTCTCCGCTGCCTCTCCATGTACACGAGCCCTGGCCGTATGTATGCGCGAGTAGGCGTTCGAGACCCTACCCGTATGTACGTACGTGGCCATATTTACTTTCTTGCACCCTGGCTGTACATACGTGTACACGATATTGACGGGACTGCATGACATGCTACGTCCGAGCCTCTACTACGACACGTGCCCTTCCTTACTCGGCCACGGTTCATCGCTGCAGCCTGCAGACAAACCGATCGACCAGTATGTACGTACACGTTCGCGACCAGAATGACAATGATACGTACGCTTCGACCAGGTGGGTCCCGACTATCAGGGAGGATAAGAAGGCACTTCCTTGCGTGTGAAGTTATTGCTGGTGGGTCCCAGCTATTAGGGGGAGAATCATTTTTTTGTTCGTAATATGGCCGCACTTCCTTGCGTGCGAAGATGTAGCTGGTGGGTCCCAACAGTCAGGGGGAAACGGTTTTTTTCACGAAATACGGTGGCCCGTCCGGTGGGTCCCCACTGTCAGGTGGAGGAATAATTATTTTACACGTAATAAGGTTGCACTTCCTTGCTGCGGTGGTGGACCTAGCTGTCAGCCTCTCCACGTACAGTACTCTTCCGATGGAAGTTGTTCCTTGACCATATTGACCATGCCGCGCCGAGAGCACCAAGGCGGTGGACGATGGCGAGGCCTAGGAAGGGGATGACGCGGAGCCAGGGAAGACGCGACAATGGATGCCCATCCGGAGAGGAGTACGAGGGTTGACGGGTTCGACTGCGGTGTGAGGCTACTGTCGCCATAGAATAACAAGAGCTTGATGTCTACAACAGTCGTGTTGGGCGAAGATATGGCGAAGAGATGGTGATACAAGTGCAATATGGATGGCAGATATAGGTTTTTATAATATGAAAATATAAAAACAGCAAGGTAGCATGTAACAAAAGTGAGCGAAAAACGTATTGCAATGCTTCGAAATAAGGCCTAGGGTTCGTACTTTCACTAGTGCAAGTTCTCTCAACAATGATAACATAATTAGATCATATAACAATCCCTCAACATACAACAAAGAGCCACTCCAAAGTCACTAATAGCGGAGAACAAACGAAGAGATTATTGTAGGGTACGAAACCACCTCAAAGTTATTCTTTCTAATCGATCTATTGGGCTATTCCTATAAGTGTCACAAACAGCCCTAGAGTTCGGACTAAAATCACACCTTAAGAGATACATCAACCAAAACCCTAATGTCACCTAGATACTCTAATGTCACCACAAGTATCCGCGGGTTTGATTATATGATATGCATCACACAATCTCAGATTCATCTATTCAAACCAACACAAAGAACTTCAAAGAGTGCCCCAAAGTTTCTACCGGAGAGTCAAGACGAAAATGTGTGGCAACCCCTATGCATAAGTTCACAAGGTCACAGAACCCGCAAGTTGATCACCAAAACATACATCAAGTGGATCACGTGAATATCCCATTGTCACCACAGATAAGCACATGCAAGACATACATCAAGTGTTCTCAAATCCTTAAAGACTCAATCCGATAAGATAACTTCAAAGGGAAAACTCAATCTGTTACAAGAAGATAGAGGGGGGGGGAAGCATCATAAGAACCAACTATAATAGCAAAGCTCGCGATACATCAAGATTGTACCAAATCAAGAACACGAGAGAGAGAGAGAGAGAGAGAGAGAGAGAGAGAGAGATCGAATACATAGCTACTGGTACATACCCTCAGCCCGAGGGTGAACTACTCCCTCCTCGTCATGGAGAGCACCGGGATGATGAAGATGGCCACATGTGATGGATGCTCCTCTGGCAGGGTGCCAAAACAGGGCCCCAGTTGGTTTTTGGTGTCTACAGAGGCTTGCGGCAGCGGAACTCCTGATCTGGGTTCTGTTATGGAGGTTTGGGGATATATAAGAGGTGTTGGCGTCGGGAACAAGTCAGGGGGTCCACGAGGCAGCCATGAGGTAGGGGGCGAGTCCTCCACCCTCGTGGTGGCCTCAGGACTCTTCTGGTCCATCTCCAATGCTCCGTGGGCTTCTTCTGGTCAAAAAATAATCTCCATAAAATTTTAGGTCAATTGTACTCCGTTTGATATTCCTTTTCTATAAAACTGAAAAACAAGGAAAAAACAGAAACTCGCACTGGTCTCTAGGTTAATAGGTTAGTCCCAAAATCATATAAAATAGCATATAAATGCAGATAAAACACCCAAGATGGATAATATAATAGCATGAATACTTTATAAATTATAGATATGTTGGAGACATATCATCATTCCCATGCTTAATTCTTGCTCGTCCTCGAGTAGGTAAATGATAAAATAAATAATTTATAAAGTGTGAATGCTAGCAAGAGCACAATTTTGATCAATGGTAATTTTAATCACTTTTTCTAGCATCATTATATATCATAATAGTAGCTCATATCATAAAGCTTCTCATGATCAAGTAACAAGCTATTCACATGTTAAAGCATAGACCATAAACTTTCTTGAAAACTAACAAACTATGCTCTCAGTCATCAAACAATTGCAATTCATCTTATTTGAAGGAAGGGTCTATGTAAGAGCTTTGATTTAGCAAATCCCACATACTCAACCATCATATAATCTTCCATGATTGCTACCACTCAAAGCATATTTTTAGAACAAATAGCATCCATCGAACACAGAGAAAGATAGGGGCTTAATGTTTCGCCTCACAACTTATCATATAGATAATTGTCAACAATAACAATTCATGATCAAATATATTTGAATGGCCATATATGCTTAGATATTTCCCCATCACATGATGCTTGCCAACTAAAGAGTAGGTTGGAATGAGAAGGAACACTACCGGCTCTTGCATAAAAGTAAAAGATAGGCCCTTCGCAGAGGGAAGCAGGGATTTGTAGAGGTGCCAGAGCTCGAAGCTTTTAAAACAGAGATGAAAATAATTTTGAGAGGTATGCTTTCATTGTCAACATAACAACCAAGAGTTCCCAATATCTTCCATACTAGATACATTATAGGCGGTTCCCAACCATAATGGTAAAGCTTTTACTCCCCCACCACCAACAAGCACATTCCATGGCTGGTCCAAAACAACGGGTACCATCCAACTATCAACAATCCTAGGGGGGTTTTGTTTAATTATTTGTGATTTCATTTTTGATCTTTTGATCATTGGACTGGGCATCCCAATTACCAGCCACTCGCTCATGAATGATGAGCGGAGTCCACTCATCGCGAGAATAACCCACCTAGCATGGAAGATACTGACAACCCCTAGTCACTATGTGAGAAATTTGGGCATACAAAACAAAATATTATTTGAAGGTTTAGAGTTTGGCACATGCAAATTTACTTGGAACGGCAGGTAAATACCACATAAAGGTAGAAATGGTGGACACTCATGGAAGAAACTGGGTTTAAGGATTTTGGATGCACAAGCAGTATTCCTGCTTAGTACAGAAATTTTGGCTAGCAAAGGATTCAAAATGGCAAGCACCACATGTTGGAGGATCTATAACAATATAACTTCTATACAAATATACCCAAACATAACTCATTAAGTTGTCTTCCTTGTCCAACTTCAACTAATTTGATCAAGTTTGAAAATATTTAATGGGGCTCACAATCATAGAATATGTCCAAGATAGTACATTTATATGTGAAATCTCTCTTCCTTCAATATACTTTCATGAATTGTTCAAGTGACCAATACTATGTTTGCCAACTTTCAATAAATTTACCACCTATACTCCTTATATGTGAAGTCATTACTCCCCCATGGGATAAGCATATGAAACATATATAATTTCAGATTTATGGTAATAAATTCATTCAACCATTTACTCGTAGGATATAAGTGAAGCACGTGAGTAAATGACAAACTACTCCAAAAATATAAGTGAAGATCAATGAGTAGTCGTATAACTATGTAACTATGTGAAGACTCTCTCTCATTTTTAAAAATTCAGATCTAATATATTTTATTCAAACAGCAAGCAAAACAAAATAAAATGACATTGCAAGGATAGCACATATCATGTGAAGAAGCAAAAACTTAGGCTCAACCAAAACTGACCGATAGTTGTTGAAGAAGAAAGGTGGGATGCCAACCGGGGCATCCCCAAGATTAGATGCTTGAGACTTCTTGAAATATTAATTAGGGATGCCTTGGGCATCCCCAAACTTAAGATTTTGTGTCTCCTTAATTCCTTCTATATCACAGTTTCCCTAATCTTAAAAATTTCATCCACACAAAACTCAACAAGAACTCGTGAGATAAGTTAGTATAAATCCATGCAAAACATTATCATTCTCTACTGTAGAAATCACTAAAATTATTATTTGATATTGCCTACTAAATGGCTCTGCATATTTAACACTCCTATCCTCAAATAGAATCATTAATCAAGGAAACATATGCAAACAATGCAAATATAACAGCAATTTGTCTAAACAGGATAGTCTGTAAAGAATGCAAGAGGAATCTTACTTCCCTAACTCCAAAAATTCTGAAAAATTACCACACTATAGAAAACTTGTTTTTTACTTATTGTGTCAAAATTTCAAGATTTTATCATGTTCTAACCATTCACCAATATTTAAAACATAACAACAAACTTTCTGATTTCAAAAAAGCAACGTATAGACTTGTAAAATAAGCATGGTAAAGGCTATACTTGACTTTTTTATTGAACTAAAAGATATAAAACATGTCTCTGAATAACAACAAGCAAATATAAACAAAATAAAATGGCACTCCAAGCAAAACACATATAATGTGGTGAATAAAAATATAGCCTCAAGTAAAGTTACCGATGAACGAAGATGAAAGAGGGGATGCCATTCGGGGCATCCCCAGATTAGGCTCTTGGTTGTCCTTGAATATTACCTTGGGGTGCCTTGGGCATCCCCAAGCTTAGGCTCTTGCCACTCCTTATTCCGTAGTCCATCAAAACATTACCCAAAACTTGAAAAGTTCACAACACAAAACTCAATAGAAAATATTATGAGATCCGTTAGTATAAGAAAGCAAATCACCACTTAGGTACTGTTGTGAACTCATTCTAAATTCATTTGGGTGCTATATATATACATATATATATTGTATTCCAACTTCTCCATGGTTCATACCCTCCGATACTACTCATAGATTCATCAAAATAAGCAAACAACACAATGAAAACGGAATCTGTCAAAAACAGAACAGTCTGTAGTAATCTGGAAACTTTCCATACTTCTGTAACTCCAAAATATCTGAAACATTAGGACAATCTAGACAATTTGTATATTAATCTTGTGTAAAAAATTCAGATCCAAATCACGTTCCCGTGAATTTTCAAATTTCCTGGACTAAGCGCAAAAGTTTCTGTTTTTGCACAGAATCAAGTCAACTATCATCCACACTATCCCAAAGGCTTTAATTGACACTTTACTGAAATAAAAGCTATAAAACATGATTAATACAGTAGCTTAATCATGTTAACACACAAAAACAGGAAGGTAAATATTGGGTTGTCTCCCGACAAGCGCTTTTCTTTAATGCCTTTCTAGCTAGGCATGATGATTTCAATGATGCTCACATGAAAGACAAGAATTGAAACATAATGGGAGCATCATGAAGAATATGACTAGCACATTTAAGTCTAACACACTTCCTATGCATAGGGATTTTGTGAGCAAACAACTTATGGGAACAAGAATCAACTAGCATAGGACGGCAAAACAAGCATAACTTTAAGATTTTCAACACATAGAGGAGGAACTTGATATTATTGCAATTCCTACAGGCATATATTCCTCCCTCATAATAATTTTTAGTAGCATCATGAATAAATTCAACAATATAACTATCACATAAAGCACTCTTTTCATGATGCATAAGCATATAATTTTTACTACTCCCCACAAAAGCAAAATTCTTCTCATTCATAGTAGTGGGAGCAAACTCAATAAAATAACTATCATGTGAGGCATAATCCAATTTAAAATTAAAATCAAGATGACATGTTTCATGGTTATCATTATCCTTTATGTCATACATGTCATCACAATAATCATCATAGATAGGAGGCATGCTTTCATCATAATAAATTTCCTCATCAAAACATGGGGGACTAAAAAGATCATATTAATCAAACATAGCATCCCCAAGCTTGGGCTTTGCATATCATTAGCATGATGGATATTCAAAGAATTCATAAGAACAACATTCCAATCATGCTCATCATACAAAGCTTTTATGCCAAACATTTTATCGACTTCTTCTTCTAACACTTGAGCACAATTTTCCTTTCCATCATTTTCACGAAAGACATTAAAAATATGAAGCATATGAGGCAACCTCAATTCCATTTTTTGTAGTTTTCTTTTATAGAATAAACTAGTGACAAAACAAGAAACTAAAATATTCAATTGCAAGATCTAAAGATATACCTTCAAGCACTCACCTCCCTAGGAACAGCGCCATAAAAGAGCTTGATGTCTACTACGCAACCTTCCTCTTTTAGACTCGTGTTGGGCCTCCAAGCACAGAGTTTTGTAGGACAATAGCAAATTTCCCTCAAGTGGATGACCTAAGGTTTATCAATCCGTGGGAGGCGTAGGATGAAGATGGTCTCTCTCAAACAACCCTGCTACCAAATAGCAAAGAGTCTCTTGTGTCCCCAACACACACAATACAATAGTAAATTGTATAGATGCACTAGTTCGGCGAAGAGATGGTGATACAAGTGCAATATGGATGGCAGATATATGTTTTTATAATCGGAAAATATAAAAACAGCAAGGTATCATGTAACAAAAGTGAGCGAAAAAGGTATTGCAATGCTTCGAAACAAGGCCTAGGGTTCGTACTTTCACTAGTGCAAGTTCTCTCAACAATGATAACATAATTAGATCATATAACAATCCCTCAATGTGCAACAAAGAGTCACTCCAAAGTCACTAATAGCGGAGAACAAACAAAGTGATTATTGTAGGGTACGAAACCACCTCAAAGTTATTCTTTCTAATCGATCTATTGGGCTATTCCTATAAGTGTCACAAACATCCCTAGAGTTCGTACTAAAATAACACCTTAAGAGACACATAAACCAAAACCCTAATGTCACCTAGATACTCCAATGTCATCACAAGTATCCGCGGGTTTGATTAGACAATATGCATCACACAATCTCAGATTCATCTATTCAAACCAACACAAAGAACTTCAAAGGTTGCACCAAAGTTTCTATCAGAGAGTCAAGACGAAAACGTGTGCCAACCCCTATGCATAAGTTCACAAGGTCACAGAACCCGCAAGTTGATCACCAAAACATACATCAAGTGGATCACGTGAATATCCCATTGTCACCACAGATAATCACATGCAAGACATACATAAGGTGTTCTCAAATC
This sequence comes from Triticum aestivum, assembly GCF_018294505.1. Classification (NCBI taxonomy): domain Eukaryota; kingdom Viridiplantae; phylum Streptophyta; class Magnoliopsida; order Poales; family Poaceae; genus Triticum; species Triticum aestivum. The sequence goes on from NC_057807.1 coordinate 518,602,946, forward strand.
CTTAAAGACTCAATGTGATAAGATAACTTTAAAGGGAAAACTCAATCCGTTACAAGAAGATAGAGGGGGAGAAGCATCAATAGATCCAACTATAATAGCAAAGCTCGTGATACATCAAGATCATGCCAAATCAAGAACACGAGAGAGAGAGAGAGAGAGATCAAACACATAGCTACTGGTACATACCCTCAGCCCCGAGGGTGAACTACTCCCTCCTCGTCATGGAGAGCGCCGAGATGATGAAGATGGCCACAGGTGATGGATGCCCCTCTGGCAGGGTGCCGGCACAGGGCCCCGATTGGTGTTTGGTGGCTACAGAGGCTTGCGACAGCGGAACTCCTGATCTAGGTTCTGTTTTGGAGGTTTGGGGATATATAAGAGGTGTTGGCATTGGGAACAAGTCAGGAGGGCCCATGAGGCAGCCATGAGGTAGGGGGCACGCCTTCCACCCTCGTGGTGTCCTCGGGACTCTTCTGGTCCATCTCCGATGCTCCGTGGGCTTCTTCTGGTCAGAAAATAATCTCCGTAAAATTTCAGGTCAATTGGACTCCGTTTGATATTCCTTTTCTATAAAACTCAAAAACAAGGAAAAACACAAACTCACACTGGGGTCTAGGTTAATAGGTTAGTCTGAAAAAATCATATAAAATAGCATATAAATGCAGATAAAAAATCCAATATGGATAATATAATAGCATGAATACTTTATAAATTATAGATATGTTGGAGACGTATCAGCATCCCCAAGCTTAATTCTTGCTCGTCCTCGAGTAGGAAAATGATAGAAGAAATAATTTAAAAAGTGTGAATGCTAGCAAGTGCACAAGTTTGATCAATAGTAATTTCAATCACTTTTTCTAGCATCATTATATATCATAACAGTAACTCATATCATAAAGCTTCTCATGATCAAGTAACAAGTTATTCACATGTTAAATCATAGACCATAAACTTTTTGAAAACTAACAAACTATGCTCTCAGTCATCAAACAATTGCAATTCATCTTATTTTCAGGAAGGGTCTACGTAAGAGCTTTGATTTAGCAAATCCCACATACTCAACCATCATATAGTCTTCCATGATTGCTACCACTCAAAGCATATTTTTAGAACAAATAGCATCCATCGAACACAGGGAAATATAGGGCTTAATGTTTCGCCTTGCAACTTACTTATCATATAGGTAATTGTCAACAATAACAATTCATGATCAAATATATTTGAATGTCCATGTATGCTTAGATCTTTCCCCATCACATGATGCTTGCCAACTAAAGAGTAGGTTGTAATGAGAAGGAACACTACTGGCTCTTGCATAAAAGTAAAAGATAGGCCCTTCACAGAGGGAAGCAGGGACTCGAAGCTTTTAAAACAGAGGTGAAAATAATTTTGAGAGGTATGCTTTAATTGTCAACATAACTACCAAGAGTTCCCAATATCTTCCATACTAGATACATTATAGGCAGTTCCCAAACATAATGGTGAAGTGTTTACTCCCCCACCACCAACAAGCACATTCCACGGATGGTCCGAAACAACGGGTACCATCCAACTATCAACAATCCTAGGGGAGTTTTGTTTAATTATTTGCGATTTCGTTTTTGATCTTTTGATCATAGGACTGGGCATCCCAATTACTAGCCACTCTCTCATGAATGATGAGCGGAGTCCACTCATCGTGAGAATAACCCACCTAGCATGGAAGATACTGACAGCCCCTAGTCGCTACGTGAGCAATTCGGGTATACAAAACAAATTATTATTTGAAGGTTTAGAGTTTGGCACATGAAAATTTACTTCGAACTGCAGGTAAATACCACATAAAGGTAGATACGATGGACACTCATGGAAGAAACTTGGTTCAAGGATTTTGGATGCACAAGTAGTATTCCTGCTTAGTACAGAAATTGTGGCTAGCAAAGGATTCTAAATAGCAAGCACCACATGTTGGAGGATCTATAACAATATAACTTCTATACAAATATACCCAAACATAACTCATTAAGTTGTCTTCCTTGTCCAACTTCAACTAATTTGATAAAGTTTGAAAATAATTAATGGGGCTCACAATCATAGAAGATGTCCAAGATAGTATATTTATATGTGAAATCTCTCTTCCTTCAATATTCTTCATGAATTTTTCAAGTGACCAATACTATGTTTGCTAACTTTCAATAAATTTACCACCTATACTCCTTATATGTGAAGTCATCACTCCCCCATGGGATAAGCATATGAATCATATATAATTTCAGATTTATGATATTAAATTCATTCAACCATTTACTCATAGGATATAAGTGAAGCACGTGAGTAAATGACAAACTACTCCAAAAAATAAAAGTGGAGATCAATGAGTAGTCGTATAATTATGTAACTATGTGAAGACTCTCTCTCATTTTAAAAAATTCAGATCTAATGTATTTTAGTCAAACAGCAAGCAAAACAAAATAAAATGACATTGCAAGGATAGCACATATCATGTGAAGAAGCAAAAACTTAGGCTCAACCAAAATTGACCGATAGTTGTTGAAGAAGAAAGGTGGGATGCCAACCGGGGCATCCCCAAGATTAGATGCTTGAGACTTCTTGAAATATTAATTAGGGATTCCTTGGGCATCCCCAAGCTTGAGATTTTGTGTCTCCTTAATTCCTTTATATCACGGTTTCCCTAAATCTTTAAAACTTCATCCACACAAAGCTCAACAAGAACTCGTGAGATAAGTTAGTATAAATCCATGCAAAAATTTTATCATTCTGTACTGTAGAAATCACTAAAATTATTATTTGATATTTCCTACTAAATGGCTCTGCATATTTAACACTCCTATACTCAAATAGAAACATTAGTCAAGGAAACACATGCAAACATTGAAAATATAACAACAATCTGTCTAAACAGGACAGTCTGTAAAGAATGCAAGAGGAATAATACTCCCCTAACTCCAAAAATTCTGAAAAATTACCACACTATAGAAAACTTGTTGTTACTTATTGTGTCAAAATTTCAATATTTTATCATGTTCTGACTATTCACCAATATTCAAAACATGACATCAAACTTTCTAATTTCAAAATAGCAACGTATAGACTTGTAAAATAAGCATGGTAAAGGCCATACTTGACTTTTTTATTGAACTAAAAGATATAAAACATGTCTCTGAATAACAACAAGTAAATATAAACAAAATAAATTGATGCTCCAAGCAAAACACATATTATGTGGTGAATAAAAATATAGCCTCAAGTGAAGTTACCGATGAACGAAGACGAAAGAGGGGATGCCATTCGGGGCATCCCCAAGCTTAGCCTCTTGGTTGTCCTTGAATATTGCCTTGGGGTAACTTGGGCATCCCCAAGCTTAGGATCTTGCCACTCCTTATTCCGCAGTCCATCAAAACCTTACCCAAAACCTGAAAACTTCACAACACAAAACTCAATAGAAAATCTTATGAGATCCGTTAGTATAAGAAAGCAAATCACCACTTAGGTACTGTTGTGAACTCATTCTAAATTCATATGGGTGTTATATATACTATATTCCAACTTATCCATGGTTCATACCCTCCGATACTACTCATAGATTCATCAAAATAAGCAAACAACACAATGAAAATGAAATCTGTCAAAAACTGAACAGTCTGTAGTAATCTGGAAACTCTCCATACTTATGTAACTCCAAAAATTCTGACAAATTAGGATAATCAAGAAAATTTGTATATAAATCTTTTGTAAAAAATGTAGATCAAAATCACGTTCCAGTGAATTTTCAAATTTCTTGGACTGAGCGCAAAAGTTTCTATTTTTGCACAGAATCAAGTCAACTATCATTTACACTATCCCAAAGGCTTTACTTGGCACTTTATTGAAACAAAAGCTAGAAAACATGATTAATACAGTAGTTTAATCTTGTTAACACACAAAAATAGGAAGGGTAATTATTGGGTTGTCTCCCAACAAGCACTTTTCTTTAATGCCTTTCTAGCTAGGCATGATGATTTCAATGATGCTCACATGGAAGATAAGAATTGAAACATAATGGGAGCATCATGAAGAATATGACTAGCACATTTAAGTCTAACCCACTTCCTATGCATAGGGATTTTGTGAGCAAATAACTTATGGGAACAAGAATCAACTAGCATAGGACGACAAAACAAGCATAACTTTAAGATTTTCAACACATAGAGGAGGAACTTGATATTATTGCAATTCCTACAAGCATATATTCCTCCCTCATAATAATTTTCAGTAGCATCATGAATGAATTCAACAATATAACTATCACATAAAGCACTCTTTTCTTGATGCATAAGCATATAGCTTTTACTACTCCCCACATAAGCAAAATTCTTCTCATTCATAGTAGTGGGAGCAAACTCAACAAAATAACTATCATGTGAGGCATAATCCAAATGAAAATTAAAATCAAGATGACAAGTTTCATGGTTATCATTATTCTTTATGGCATACATGTCATCATAATAATCACCATAGATAGGAGGCATGCTTTCATCATAATAAATTTCCTCATCAAAACATGGGGGACTAAAAAGATCATATTCATCAAACATAGCATCCCCAAGCTTGTGGCTTTTCATATCATTAGCATCATGGATATTCAAAGAATTCATAAGAACAACATTGCAATCATGCTCATCATACAAAGATTTTATGCCAAACATTTTATCGACTTCTTCTTCTAACACTTGAGCACAATTTTCCTTTCCATCATTTTCACGAAAGACATTAAAAAGACGAAGCATATGAGGCAATCTCTATTCCATTTTTTGTAGTTTTCTTTTATAGACTAAACTAGTGATAAAACAAGAAACTAAAATATTCAACTGCAAGATCTAAAGATATACCTTCAAGCACTCACCTCCCAGACAACGGCGCCAAAAAATAGCTTGATGTCTACTACGCAACCTTCCTCTTTTAGACTCGTGTTGGGCCTCCAAGCATAGAGTTTTGTAGGATAGTAGAAAATTTCCCCCAAGTGGATGACCTAAGGTTTATCAATCCATGGGAGGCGTAGGATGAATATGGTCTCTCTCAAACAACCCTGCAACCAAATAGCAAAGAGTCTCTTGTGTCCCCAACACACACAATACAATGGCGAATTGTATAGGTGCACTAGTTCGGCGAAGAGATGGTGATACAAGTGCAATATGGATGGTAGATATAGATTTTTATAATCTGAAAATATAAAACAGCAAGGTATCACGTAACAAAAGTGAGCGAAAACTGTATTGCAATGCTTCGTAACAAGGCTTGGGGTTCATACATTCACTAGTGCAAGTTCTCACAACAATGATAACATAATTAGATCATAAAACAATCCCTCAACGTGCAACAAAGAGTCACTCCAAAGTCACTTCTAGAGGAGAACAAACAAAGAGATTATTGTAGGGTACGAAACCACCTCAAAGTTATTCTTTCTGATCGATCTATTGGGCTATTCCTATAAGTGTCACAAACAACCCTAGAGTTCGGACTAAAATAACACCTGAAGAGACACATAAACCAAAACCCTAATGTCGCCTAGATACTCCAATGTCACTACAAGTATCCGCGGGTTTGATTATACGATATGCATCACACAATCTCAGATTCATCTATTCAAACCAATACAAAGAACTTCAAAGAGTGCCCCAAAGTTTCTACCGGAGAGTCAAGACAAAAATGTGTGCCAACCCCTATGCATAAGTTCACAAGGTCACATAACCCTCAAGTTGATCACCAAAACATACATCAAGTGGATCACGTGAATATCCCATTGTCACCACAGATAAGCACATGCAATACATACATCAAGTGTTCTCAAATCCTTAAAGACTCAATCCGATAAGATAACTTCAAAGGGTAAACTTAATCCGTTACAAGAAGATAGAGGGGGAGAAGCATCATAAGATCCAACTATAATAGCAAAGCTCGCGATACATCAAGATCGTGCCAAATCAAGAACACGAGAGAGATATCAAACACATCGTGATGGATGCCCCTCCGGCAGGGTGCGGGAACAGGGTCCCGATTCGTTTTTGGTGGCTACAGAGGCTTGCGGCGGCGGAACTCCCGATCTAGGTTCTGTTCTATAGGTTTGGGGATATATAAGAGGTGTTGTCATCGGGGACAAGTCAGGGGGGGTCCACGAGGCAGCCACGAGGTAGGGGGTGCACCCAGGGGGTAGGGCGCGCACTCCACTATTGTGGTGGCCTCGGGACTCTTCTGGTCCATCTCTGATGCTCCGTGGGCTTCTTCTGGTCCAAAAATAATCTCCATAAATTTTCAGGTCAACTAGACTCCGTTTGATATTCCTTTTCTGTAAAACTCAAAAACAAGGAAAAAACAAAAACTAGCACTGGGCTCTAGGTTAATAGGTTAGTCCCAAAATCTTATAAAATAGCATATAAATGCCTATAAAACATCCAAGATGGATAATATAATAGCATGAATACTTTATAAATTATAGATACGTTGGAGATGTATCAGGGTTGTGAGTGAGTAGAGGGATGGCCTAGCTAGAGTTGGAGTAGGGTGGGGTGGTCAGGCCTACGCGGTAGTAGAGCCGGCCATCGGAGGCATGAGCACGCGGCACAACCGACGTTCATTTGGGTGGCTGGAGCAAGAAGACCAGCGGTTGAAGAAGCACTACGGTCGTTGGATGGACATCGTACAGTCACTAAAGTTAGAATTGTTCATATTGACTAAGTTAACAAAGCCCTCCGTCCGCGTCAACTTCGTAGGCCCACAAGTCAGCCTCCCACTATGGTGGGTCCCAGCTAGTAGGGGGAGTCTTCATTTTTTTGTGCGTAATAAGGAGGCACTTCCCTGCGTTCGAAGATGCAACTGGTGAGTCCGAGCTGTCAGCGGGGGGGAGGGGGGATGCTTTTTTGCGAAATACAGAGTCCCTTCCGGTGGGTCCCTACTTTCAGGTGGAGGAATAATTTTTTACGCGTAATAAGGTTGTACTTCCTTGCTGCGGTCGTGGACCCAGCTATCGGCCTCTCCACGTACAGTACTCTTCTGATGGAAGTCATTCCTTGACCACATTGACCAAACCGCGCCGAGAGCACCAAGGCGGTGGACGATGGCGAGGCCTAGGAAGGGGGCGACCTTGAGCCGGAGAAGACGCGACAATGGATGCCCATGCAGAGAGGAGTATGAGGGTTGACTGGTTCGGCTGCGGTGTGAAGTTGCCGTCGCCATAGAATAATAGGGGTTGTGGGTGAGTAGAGGGATGGCCTGGCCCGAGGTTGGAGTAGGGTGGGGTAGTGAGGCCTTCGTGGCAGCAGAGCCGACCACTGGAGGCAGGAGTAGGCGGCACAACCGGCGCTGGTTTGGGCAGATGGAGCTAGAAGACCAGAGGTTGAAGAAGCACTACGACCGTTGGATGGACATCGTACGATCATTGGAGCTAGAATCGTTCATATTGACTAAGTTGAAAAAGTCCTCCGAACGCGTCAACTTAGTAGGCCCACAAGTCAACCTCCTACTATGGTGGGTCCCAGCTAGCAGGGGAGTATTCATTTTTTTGTGCGTAATAAGGAGGCACTTCCTTGCGTGCGAAGATACATCTGGTGGGTCCGAGCTGTGAGCGAGGGGAACGTTCTTTTTCGTGAAATACAGAGGCCCTTCCAGTGGGTCCCAGCTATCAGGTAGAGGAATCATTATTTTGCACGTAATAAGGAGGCATTTCCTTTCATGCGACTGTGGACTCAACTGTCAGCCTCTCCACGTACAATCCACGATGGATGTCATTCATTGACCATGCTGACCATAGCGCGATGAGAGCACCAGGGCGGTGGACGACGGCAAGGCCTAGGAAGGGAACGACACGGAGCCAGGGAAGACTCGACAGTTGTTTCCCACGCGGAGGGGAGTACGAGGGTTTACTGGTTCATCTGCCATCGCCGGAGAATAACAGCAGGTGTGGGTGAGTAGAGGGATGGCTAGGCCTATGATGGGAGTATTGTGGGTCGATGAGGCCAGCACGGCAGCACAGCCTGCCGCGGGAGGAGGGAGCAGGCAGTCCCGCCGGTGCTTTTTTGAGTGGCCGGAGCAGGAATAACATAGATTGAAGAAGCATTACGGCCATTGGATGGACATCCAATAGTCACTACTCTTGTGTGTTGACTAAGTGGACACGGCGTTGCGTGTGTGTCAACCTTTTTTTAGGAAAGCGTACGTGTCAACCTATAGTAGGCGCACAAGTCAGCCTCAAATGTGTGGAAAACAACATACAACCCATCTTCCATTATTTCTAATAATTTACAGCCCATTTGCTAATTCTTAAGGATTTTTTTGGAGCCCATCTTCTTTTTGTTAGCATTACAGTTCATATTGTGGCCACGGTTAAAAATTATATGAAATTTCCATCACTATTTTTAATCCCAAAATTTCGAATCACATTCAAACTAATTTGAAAAATAAATTTCTATAAATATAAAATCCAAATAATTGCACATGCATAAAAATCAATGGAATTTAAAATCTTGAAATGAAAAAAATAAAATTTATTCCCGGTTTGATGTGTTTTAAAAATGTACAACCCATTTCTCATTACTGATAGCCCATTTTCTGGGCAAGCCGAATGAAACTCTCCTCGTCTTGAAAGATTTGCAGCCCAGCATGGCTGACAAATCAAGGAGGCTTCGGTTGGGTATTTCTTTAAAAAAGTAGAACTAGGCTAGCCATTTTCAGTAAGAAAAAAACACAACTGGGCTCATGATGTGGTAAACATAAATAAAACCCTGGCTAGACAGGCCACAGCCCTCGCACAGCCCCATTGTTACCCTGATCCGTCTCTAAAACTAGTATAAATAACAACTTCTTGTTCCTAAAAAAAGTAAATAACAACTACGCGACCTGCTGGGTCCCTGGTGTCAGCCGCTCTTTGTGCAATTCTCTCGCTTATTGACTACTTGGACAATGGTGTGGGCCCCAGATGTCCAACCATTAGGAGGAACCATTTTGGGGGGCTTGTAATAACGAGGCACTTGGTTGCGTACTACCATGACCCTGGTGGGTCCCTACTATCATCCTCTCCACGTATAGTCATCTCCTTGTTCCTCTCGGTTGTTGACGATGTTGACAACGCAAGAGGGCAGTGCACCACGCACGGCGAGCGAACCAAGGTGGAGGACGATGGCGAGGCCTTAGACGGAACGAACAGGAGCCGTGGAAGATGCGATGGTCCAGTCGCAGGCGGAGGGGAGTATGAGAGTTGACTGGTTCGGGGTGCGGGTTGGGGCTGATGTCTCCGGAGAATAACAGGACGTGTGGGGGAATAGAGGGAGGGACTGGCCAACATTGGAGGGTGCGGTAGGGAGGCGGAGGCGTAGCCAGCCGTGGGAGGCAGGAGCAGGCGGACCGACAGGGTGGTTCGGTTTGGGCGGCTAGAGGAAGAAGACAAGAGATAGAAGATACACGACATATGTTGGATGTCATTGCAACGGCTAGTAGGCAGAATCGTTTGTTGACTAGCTAGTAAGTCGACACCACCTTGGATAGGCTTTTTTCTCGTGGGTACCAAATGTCAGAATCCAAATCTTTCACGGTCATGCAACCTTTCTTATGAAAATTTACAGCTCATTTGGTGTGCTAGTTCAAAATAAGTTTGTAGGTGCTGGTGGGGGCTAATCACTTGGGTTCTGTAATGCACAGTGAGCTCAAGCAGCCGGCAAAAGTGATGTTATTTCCCTTGGTTGGGATTTGTTACAATATTTCACTCTTAATTAAACGAATGGCAAGCCATTTGCCTTGTTTCAAAGAAAATATATGACAGTCACAACCGAGTTGAAAAGGGCAACAACATCTAACTCCAGCTTACAAACTGTACAAAAGCATGAGGGTTAATTGTTCATCAGGTTTAGACAAAACCCAGATTGAAAAGGGCAACAACATCTAACTCCAACTCTGTTTTCGGCAGTCATAGTCAAATGGATCAGTCAGGTCCATAGAATGAACATCCTGGATCGTAAAATTTATTGGATTATGACCATAATATGTTGTAAACAGCTGAACGGTTAATTCTAGTACACTATATGTGGGCTTACAATGTGTGTGAAATTATCACCTTATATACAACTTCTCCAGACATGGAAAGCATTGCAGCAAGCCAATAATCTTGTTCGGGTCAAAACTATTCATTTGGATATATAAGATCTTGACAGATTCCAACACCACTGACAGGCTATCCATGGAGAAACTCTTCATTGAGCATGAACATAATATTAGTACAAAATGTGTACTCCAAGATGATATAAAACTTATGCCCAGAAATTTGAATAGTTTGTTATGGTTGCTGTCCTCTGCATCATCATGCCGTGTTTCCCAGCTTGCAAGATTCAGAATCAACAAATAAGATTCAAATAATAAGTACAACAAAGATGCCTACACATCACATTGATTCTGGGCTTGCAAGATTCAGAACCAACAAATAAGATTCAAACAATAAGTACAACAAATATGCCTACACATCTCATTGATTCCCAGCTTGTAAGATTCAGAACCAACCCATTAGAACCTTTTGATCAAATGAATATTGAGATTAAATCCATCTTGGCTAGCCATATAATACAACCCAAGAACTTGGTGAATGCTCTTGAACATCACAACATCTGTAATCGAGTATTCCTGTTTGCACAGATAAGAAAGAGCATGATTACTATAAAGTGGCAGTAGTTGAAGCAAACTTTATTGTGCAGTTCCACCATCACCATTTTGTGCAGTTCCATCAAAATTGAGAGATGTTGCCAACGTGACATTTTATTTGAACTGCACAAGACACTCATTCCAAAAAAGTATTTTGTGTAGTTCACCAAAAGGTCACAATACCAACAAGGTGAAATGGATATCCCTATCTGCACAAAAAGATAGAAAGAAAACAGTTCCTGGTCAACAACAAGATACAATACATATACGAAATGAAAAGAAGCATCTTGATTATGTTCATGGCAATCACGCAATGACAACATAAAATTGAAAACGTCAGCAATGCTTCATGCTACCGGAAGCATTGCGAGCAACAATGACATTCGTCAAATATGGGATTACTTTAATGGTGGCATTGCTTGTTTACTAGATACAGTAGATCAACAACAGCTAAAGAGTTGGTTTAAGGGCATGGGACCGTGGGGACACCAGGACACTCAGCAACGTAAAGAAGTAACTTACTTATCATACTAGGAAAAACAACAGGAGTACCATTTGTAACACAATTTAATTGCATCACATCACTGGAGGCATTAGATTAACAATAACACTGGTTAGACATGTCCTTAAGGTAATAGTGTGATCACTTCATTTTACAAGCGTGCTTACATTAACAACAACAAAAAGTTGGTATAAGGACATGCGATAGTGGATGCATCATCACAATGTACCTACAAGGAGGCATAAAGTGGTGATGTCGAGTTTGTTCATACTCTGTGAGGGCAGAAATCTAATCCTGGAGACCTTTTACTATGTGAGGGGAGCAAATCTAATCCTGGACATACTCTGTTGACTTGTCCACAAGCCGCCACTTTCTATCCTTTTTTCAACCAAATAATAGATATGTTCTTTATCCAGTTTGTACTGCCTTTTCCCTTTATTTCCCTTTTCAACCAAGAGACTGGTTGGGTATCTAGTCTTACTTCCCCCCTATTATTTCCTCTTTGAATCAAGTCCTAGATTCATGCTACGACTTTCCCCCGTTTCTTCTTTGTTTGAACCAATTCCTAGATTGGACTACATGAAGTAGCTCCCGCACCGCCTCGCCGCCCCGCCCTCCCCGAAACCACTCCCCACCGCCGGTCTGCCACCGCCCCGGTCATCCCTCTAGGCCCCTCGCATCGAGCTTTTTCTCTGGCGATCCCCACGCCACCGCCCCACCACTATGCCCCCACCCTGAACCCTAAAATAGATAGTGGGGTACCTCTCCGGCAAGCCCCCCCCCCACTGCGGCTGGTTCTTCCTTAACTCCGGTGAGCCCCCCCACCCCCTGAAAATCGTCTGACCCAAAAATCTAGGATGGAGAGCTCCACCCCGCCCGCCCCACCGTAACCCTAGATGCCACCCTCAGGTGATCTCCACCCACAACCGTGGAAATCACCATCCAATCCACTCATTCTCTACAACGTTCTAGTTTACCCCTTGGGGTTTAATCTCAATGGCGGTTCAGACTTCCATTGCTATTGGTTTTGACTTTTCTCATGGGATGGTCTCGCGCAAGAGATCTGGTGATCCATGAGGCGCACGGTGCAACCCAATGATGGTTCTAGTCACTTCATCATGGTGGTTTCTTTCGCAAGGCATAGTTTCTGCCTAACTGAGGAGAATGTTGCCCTAGCTCTTGAGGCGGCGATTGGCGGCTATTGTTCTTCTTTGAAGGTATCATGTTTACGTGATCGTGTTTTCTCCTTTCATGTTTCATGCAAAGTGGTTGGATTTTTCATCTTGCACCAACGCAATCATGTTTGCCCTCAATTCAAGTGTCATTTTCACCTTTGGGGTCATGGAGGACCGGAATGGATTAAGGAGTTTAGATCCTGGCAAATTGAGTGCAATGATGAATGGATCTTAGTCAGCCCTTCTAAGCGTAGAGCACGTTTAGGCCTTGCTGCCATGATGCATGCCCCTGCAAAATCTTCTTTGCGTTCTAAGGATGGAGATCATCCTCGCAAAAGCTTGCGCTTCGCCACTTTTCTTAATTATGATGTATGCAAAGGTTATAGCTACATTGCTACTGCTACGGATTTTCTTACGGTCCAGCAAAATGCGGGTTATACTCTTGATCCCCAGGAATTGATAGTTTCAAATGGCAGTTCATTGTCTAGTGATCATGTTTCACAGGTTGTTAGCTCGTCGCCGGTGGCTAGCTCGCCGGCGATGGAGTTGGGGTTACAATTTGGATCTGTATCGCCAGCTGCCCGTCCATCTCAGGATACGGTTCGAGATATCAACCGTAAGATTATCTTCTCGCCCGATATTGTTTCTCCTATGTTATCTTCTGTGGTCTCTAGCCAAAACCCTTTAATACTTTCGGATGATGACTCAGATGATGATGGGCCTTGTGCTTCTTTGGGCCAACCCCCAGCTAGCCCGGTGCAGTCACCGCCCAAGTCGCCTATTGAAATTGTTCGTGACCTCCAAGGTTTGGATGAAGTGATTGAAGAAATTGCTGCATAAGTTTGGGATTGCCCATGTTGCTTGGGTATGGGGCATACGATGGAATGATGCATGAACAAGGTTCGATGTCGTTGTTGTTTCTGGCTCGGTCACGTTAAAAAAGGCTGCACCAGATCACCTCCCAATATAAAACTTTGGGTTCCCAAGCAGAGCAGCCCAACTACCAATCTCGAGCCTTGCACCTTCAAGCATAACCCGGACTCTTCGTGCTCCCGAACAGTGGAAAGATCCCCTGCCAAAACCCTACCTCTCCTGCTCCGCAGTCTGGTTATTCCACGTCCCCTCCATCAAACCACATGCCAACCAATAGTTGTGCTTCACCGCCGTCCTCCATGGAGAACTACGCTCGACCCGCGGAGGTTCTTGCTGGCGGGGCATGACATCATGGATGTTGGCCCGAATCGGCTGCCGCGTACGTTCTACACGCCGGCCCGCACGCCTCCCTGTTGCCATGAATCCTACATGGTGGGGACTGTCGAGCCCATACCTCAGCCGGAGGATGTGCCTTTTCTCCGTCAGTAGGCCAGGGATTTCATAATCGATGAACTTCAACTGCCAGTTCTTTCCTATCAGGCATGGTTCCAGGGTGTTGGTCTTTACCAGATGCAGGACCCAGTTATACGCAACGCTCTAGTTAACCATGCACCATGCCCGCTCGCATTAGATCAGCATGGTCAAGAGATCTTTGTTAGATTCATAAACCATGATGATGGGGAGGGTTTTAGAGCTCTGCAAGGGCACCATACTAGTTGGCTCATGTTTATTGGTGTGCCTTTAGACTACCGCAATGAAGAAATCTTGTCTGAAGTGGTTGGAACTTTTGGGCAATTCCATTATTGGAATCATGAGGATGATCGTCTCGTACATTCTTTGGTTTATGCATCTTTTCCGGATAATGTGCTGGTTCCAAGAGACGTTGTCTTTAGAAAGTTTGCTAATGTTGGAGGTGCGATTGTTTCTTGGACTGCTTCTTGCCACATCTTAACTGCTGCTTTTGCTGAACAACTCCCCCAAGATGAAGATGTCATGCCCATTGATGGGAATCCTCATCCAATGCCTGGTTAGCTTCAGCCTGTGGAAAATTTCTGGGCAGTACCACCTTATCCAGCTCTTGGTTGGAATGATATTCCTCAACCTTGGCACCAGGATCAACCGTAGCTGCCACAACCAAAGAACCAAGAGGGATTGGGTCCTTGGAATGAGCCAGCTGAGGAGCAAGTTGTGGAGCAGCCATAGGTGCAGCAAGATCAAGCTTCCATGCTTTTGAACCCTTCAATGGGTTCCAATGATTACTCTCAACAAAATGATCTTTTTGTGGTTGATGGGCCTCCCATGGACCAGGGTAACTTAATTGAGCCAGTGCATGAGGGAGATGGGCCTGTTGGCCCAATAATCCAGCAACAGGCAATGGTTGTGGAAGTGGTTGCTGGCCCATTACAGCCAGTTAATGTGTCTGCTAAAGATATTCTGGTTCAGGACATTCAGAATGACCAGGATGATGACCAGGTGAATGCAAATCAGATTTTTGGAGGCTCCAGTAGTGGTTGAGGAAAATAACAACCTTGCCATTGTGCCCTATCAACCTCCACTCCAACCACCTCTTTTTGTTGGAGCTGTCAGGGTTGTCTATGGACCTGTTCTGCCACCTTCAATGATTTGGCAAAGAGCTTTTGAGTCTCTACTGCCTTCTTTTCTGACTGTCTCACTGCCCAAACAGATGCCAATTTTGATTGACAGTGTTTCTCTGAAGAGATCTTAGCTTCAAGCTTTCCCTGAAGAACTGCCCTTCTCCTGGCCACCTTCTCTGTTGTAGAATGAGCTTCAGCACTTGCCTCGGCTGCCCTCTCCTCCTAGGCCAGTAGCTCGTAAGTTGGCTTTTGATGATGAGACAAACAACATAACTGCTTCAGTTTTGCCTGTTGATAGTGTACAAGCTACACTTCCTTTTGTTAGTGTCTCTGCTGTTGCTAAGAAGAAAGGCAGAAGGCCTAAATCTCTAGTGGCTCCAAAGGCGGATTTCTCTGATAGAAGAATGACTAGGAGCGCTGCCAAGTTGCATGGTTTTAAACCCACTTTGGCAATTCCAGTGAAGCCTCTACCGCCAAGACAACCACGTGTGAAGAAGCCTAAGCCGCAGGAGGCTAATATTCATCAGTCCAGCCCCATGGTGTCAGAACCAAGCCCTGCACCGATTCCTATTCAGGTTATGCAAAATTTGGGCACTTCTTTGGGCATCCCTCCTGAGAAGTTATCAGTGGAGCAGCTTATGGCTGAGCCAAAGCAATCTCAACATAATGATGTGATCAATGATGAGTGACTTATGCTATCTTATTTCAGGGAGGCAGGCCCATTATCCTGCCAGTTATTCTCTTTTGGGTTTGCACTTTGCTCTTTCAGACTTATGTGACTGTCTAGTACCCTGAATGGATCTTCTGAACTATATTATGCAGTCTTCTGGTTGTGTTGGTTGCCAGTATTATTATGTGGTGCTGTGCTTGTTCTATTACCTTACATTGTCTTATTATGAGTACACCACCAAATAAGGACTGTAAAGTTCTCTGTTGGAATGTTAGAGGGCTTAATTCTGAATTTAGGCAGAGGGCTGTGAGAGCTAAAATTGAGGAGAGCCAATGTTCAGTTGTTTATTTACAAGAAATTAAGTGTGACTTCTTTGACCAAAGATCTATTAGGAAGTTTTGCCCTAAAAGATTTGATAATTTTGTGTACTCTCCTTCTGGGGGTGCCTCTGGTGGGATTATTATTTTATGGTGCTCCTCTGCATTAGTTGGATCTCTGATTGATCTGCAAAGTTATGGCATCATCATAAAATTCACTTCCACACAAAATAACCAAACTTAGACTTTGGTTAATGTATATGGGCCCTGTCAAGGAGAGCTTAGAGATGCTTTTGTGCATTGGTTGTATCACATACAAATCCCACAAGATGATCTCTGGTTATTCTTAGGAGATTTTAATTTCATCTGATCAATGGAGAATAGAAATTTGCATGGAGGAGATATTAATGACTTGTTTATTTTCAATGAGATTATTAGGCATTTGGGTCTAATTGAAATGCCTTCAAAAGGAAGATCATATACTTGGTCAAATATGTAGGAATCTCCACTTTTGGAGCAGCTAGATTGGTTTTTTCACAACACCATCTTGGACTTGTGAATATCATAATACCGTGGTTTATCCTCTTGCCAAGACTACTTCTGATCATGTGCCCTGTGTGGTCTCTATCTCCACCTCCATAACCAAAGCTAAGGTTTTTCGTTTTGAAAACTACTGCATGGATATTGATACGTCTCCAACGTATCTATAATTTTTGATTGTTCCATGCTATTATATTATCTGTATTGGATGTTTAATGGGCTTTACTATACACTTTTATATTATTTTTGGGACTAACCTATTAACAGGAGGCCCAGTCCAAATTGCTGTTTTTTGGCCTATTTCAGTGTTTCGCAGAAAAGGAATATCAAACGGAGTCCAAATGGAATGAAACCTTCGGGAGAGTTATTTTTGGAACAAACGCAATCCAGGAGACTTGGAGTAGACGTTAGGGAAGCAACAAGGTGGCCACGAGGGTCCAGGGCACGCCCTACTTCCTGGGCACGCCCCCCACCCTCATGGGCCCCTCGTGGCTCCCCTGACCGACTTCTTTCGCCTATATATACCCATATACCCCGAAAACATCTGGGAGCACCATAGATCGGGAGTTCCGCCGCCGCAAGCCTCTATAGCCACCAAAAACCAATCGAGACCCGTTTCGGCACCCTGTTGGAGGAGGGATCCCTCACCGGTGGCCATCTTCGTCATCCCAGCGCTCTCCATGACAAGGAGGGAGTAGTTCACCCTCGGGGCTGAGGGTATGTACAAGTAGCTATGTGTTTGATCTCTCTATCTCTCGTGTTCTTGATTTGGCACGATCTTGATGTACCGCGAGCTTTGCTATTATAGTTGGATCTTATGATGTTTCTCCCCCTCTACTCTCTTGTAATGGATTGAGTTTCCCTTTGAAGTTATCTTATCGGATTGAGTCTTTAAGGATTTGAGAACACTTGATGTATGTCTTGCATGTGCTTACCTGTGGTGACAATGGGATATTCACGTGATCTACTTGATGTATGTTTTGGTGATCAACTTGCGGCTTCAGTGACCTTGTGATCTTATGCATAGCGGTTGGCACACGTTTTCGTCTTGACTCTCCGGTAGAAACTTTGGGGCACTCTTTGAAGTTCTTTGTGTTGGTTGAATAGATGAATCTGAGATTGTGTGATGCATATCGTATAATCATACCCACGGATACTTGAGGTGACATTGGAGTATCTAGGTGACATTAGGGTTTTGGTTGATTTGTGCCTTAAGGTGTTATTCTTGTACGAACTCTATGATAGATTGAACGGAAAGAATAGCTTCATGTTATTTTACTACGGACTCTTGAATAGATCTGTCGGATATCGGGTTCTGGCAAAACCCTTAAGGTTCGAACACTGGGGTGTGCACGAAGATTTCCCCCTACCGAATCTCGCTCTCAGCCTTGCCGCGATCCCTAAGCTTAAATAAACGAATCACGGCACAAGAGACATGAGGTTTATACTGGTTCAGGCCACCATTGTGGTGTAATACCCTACTCCAGTGTGTGGTGTGGTGGATTGCCTCTCGGGCTGATGATGAATAGTACAAGGGGAAGAACAGCCTCCTGAGGCGAGGTGTTCTTGTGCTTGGCGAGTGGTTATGGTCCGAATGGATCCGTTGGGTTCGTCCCCTTCTATGGTGGTGGCTATTCCTATTTATAGAGGCCCTGGTCCTCTTCCCAAATATTGAGCGGGAAGGGATCCCACAACGACCATTTTGAAAGGGGACGTCTAGTACAGGCTATCCTGACTAAAGGTGGTCTTCGCCTGCTAAAGGCTCTGGTGATGACGCCGTCTTAGGCTCCATGATGACCTCCGTCTTGCCGTCCTGCTAGTCCTAGTATTGTTGCACCGATATGGAAACCTTTGCCTGATGCCTTGGTACTCCGCGCCTACGCTTGCCCCCTTAGCACCAAAGGGGAAACTAGTACTTTGCACACACTGGTGCCCGCCTGGCCTTGGTCGTCATGGCTTGTGTCATGGGAACCTCGTGAGGTACCCCCTTGCCTTGATCTCTTCGCCTCCCTCGTGAGCCTGCCTGATGAGGTCGCTCCCGAGGAGGCCTTGCGTCATCCGCCCCGCGAGGCTTGGCCCCTCGTGAGGGTCTTGAGTGTTTGGTTGATGAAGACGGGCCGCACTGGGCTGCTGGTGGAGCCATGCCACGGGCCGCAGGCAGGCAAGGCTAGATACCCCATATCCAGAATGCCGATAGTAGCCCCCGGGCCCAAGGCGTGCTTGGACTTGGCTTAGCGGTGAAGCCAAGGGGTAAGTATGGTGCGCCACGGGCCCTCAAGCCTGCGGCCTTGGTTGACGCGTGGCGACTGATTGTACGTGGGTGTCTCCGCTTCCCCATGCTGCCTCGGCAACTGCACGAATTAATGAGTCCCTGCTACATGCAAAAAGGGTTATCATTACCAGCGATCATGGAGGCCGACGGTTGGCCTCCTTTGGGCTATAAATGAGGAGGGGCGCAAGCCCCCGTCGCCCATCTCTTCCCATTCCGCTTGATTCTCCTTCCCCAATCAACTGCTTGTAGCGTCCCCAATGGTGCTTGGAAAAAGGTTGTCGGCCGTGGAGAAGGGGAAGGCTCACCAGGAGGGGTCTGGCTCTCCTCCGCCCAAGCGCGGACGCGGTCACCCTCGCAAGCACTCTGCGACCCCCGCCATAGTTCCTCGCGGTCATGGTGGTGGCCCTTCACGTGGAGGGGGAAGGCATGCCGTGACTGCACGGCCTCCTCGGCCGCGCTTCCAATCGGCGGAGGTGCTGCCGGAGTTTGTCGTGTGGTCAAAAGATCCAGCAGGCAACCAGCTTTAGCTTCCGCGCTTCTTTGCCAGCGAGTTGCTGGCCGCCGGCCCGGGCAAGCTCTGGTTGCAGGCGGATGGCTGCTGCAGCAGAGCCTCCTGGGTCGCGGTGGAGGTCTCTGTCGCTGGCAACGCAACCATGGCTCGAGGTTAGCAGACGTTCGCCCATGCGCGAGGCCTGGGCAGGCCATGCACGCTCCACTTCAAGTATGATGGTGACCCGACCCTATACGTGAGGGCGTTTGGTGAGGATGGCCGCCGCGTCGGGTGCTGCCCTAAAGACAACAACGACGATGAGGTGCTCGGGCTTGGTGATGGTCGTGACGAGGGTGAAGGTGGACCGGCTCCCGGAGGCGACCGCGGCTCACCAAGCTACGACGTCTCGTCCGCTGGCGATAGGTCCTCCAGCGGTGGCCGCGATCACCCGCCACGCCTTCGCGCCCGCCTCGAGGGTGGTAGCGGGTCGTCCCACCGCCGTGCTCCGATGAAGTGTGAGGCGGAGTCCGACTGAGCTCAAGGGGCAGCCATTGGGTACCCCTTGTGAGCTGCATGCTGCTTTTGTTCTGTTTTCTTTCCTTCCTACACTTAAGAGATAAAAGTATGGGGCCCCATGGAGGCGAGCAACAAACTATGATTTCCTAGTTAACCTGTTCCATCTATTGGTCATGTGCTGTGTCATGGCGTCATTGTTGTATGTTGGCGTGTAGGAACGACTTAGCTTAGTATGCTTGAAGTAGGCCTCGCCTCGCGAGGTGCCCGCTTCAGGTTTTTCGGGGCGTCTTAAGAGCTGCAAAGAAAACTCGTAGAGAGCCTGTTATTTTCAGGGACCTGGTTGCTAGGGCTGCCGGCAGCGGGCCGACGCTCTGTGTCGCGGTACCTGAGGGGTATGTACCGGGACGGATGCTCCCGCTGTGATTTCGAACGAGAGAGCCTCACGAAAGTCAGAAGAGAAAAGGCTCACAAGGGCACCCGCGCAGCCCCCTCGCAAGGCTTACGAGAGAGAGCAAGTCAGACAAAGAGCTGAAGACAGAAGCGGAGGTAGAAGGCCAGGGAACACCCGAATCAACTTCAATCGAGATTCAAATAAAGAGGAGCAAACCAACTGCGGAAAGCAAATGAAAAAGCCGCGTCCGGCACCTAGTCTAGTCTTCGACGTCTTCTCACTAGCGGGGAGTTAAGTGCTGCCACTGGGCATGGGCGGGAGCCCCAAAGGCCCGAGGACGGCCTCCTGAGACTCCGGGGCATGTACAACCCCACTCATTATTACGTGAGAGTGTCACGGGCGGCGAGCTTCACAGGCACTGGTCCTTCTTCACAGGCACCGGGCCTTGCTTCATGGGTAGAACTTCCTGAGGTGCTGGATGTTCCAGGCATTCGGGATGGGCACCCCATCTTGAGTCTCTAGGCGCGCGACACCTGGCCTGGAGACGTGGACGACCTTGAACGGGCCCTCCCACATGGGTGAAAGCTTATGCAGCCTTTCCCTGGAGAGCACCCGCCTCAGCATGAGGTCACCTACCTCGAGCGTCCTGGGGTGGATGCTGCGACAGTGGTACCACCGCAGCGCCTGCTGGTACCTTGCTGCCCGTAGCGCGGCTTCGCGGCAGCGCTCCTCCCCCAGCACGAGGTCCATCCTCCGCATGGCATCCTGCCGTGTCTTATCAAACGCCAGGACCCGTGCGGAGCGACGCCTAACCTTGTGAGAGAGGACTGCTTCCGCTTCGTAGACGAGGAAGAATGGGGTCTCGCCTGTTGACTTGGTGGTAGTAGTGCGGATGGACCACAGCACAGACTGGAGCTCGTCGTGCCAGCCCTTGCCGCAGGCCTCCAGCTTCTTCTTGAAAGTCCTGGTTTTGAGGCCCCTCAGGACCTATGCGTTGGCATGTTCGGCCTGGCCGTTGCTCCGAGGGTGCGCCACCGAGGCGTAGCAGATCTGCATTACAAGGTTAGCACAATATGCTTTGAAGAGATTGCTGGTGAACTGCGAACCATTGTCAGTGATGATGCGGTTAGGGACCCCGAAGCGGCTCACAAGGCCCTTGATGAACTTGACTGCGGAACCGGCTGGGATGGTGTGTACGGCTTCTACCTCTTCCCACTTGGTGAACTTGTTGATTCGACGTAGAGGTAGCGGTAGCCCCCAGGCGCCCGAGGGAACGGGCCCAAGATATCCAGCCCCCAGACTGCGAACGGCCACAAGAGCGGGATGGTCTGCAGGCCCTACGCTGGCTGGTGGATCTGCTTGGCCTGAAATTGGCAGGCTTCACAGGACTTCACCAGCTCGATCGCGTCATTGAGTGTCGTAGGCCAGTAGAACCCACTGCGAAATGCCTTGCCGACGAGGGTCCATGACGACGAGTGGTGTCCGCAATCTCTGCCGTGTATGTCGGCCAACAGCTCTTTCTCCTATTCCTTGGAGATGCAACGCAGAGAAACATCATTCGCCCGCTTCCGGTATAACTCACCGTCTTGGATGCAGTAGGCGGTGGCCTACCGTGCTACACGCTCCGCGTCCTCCTCCCTATCTAGCGGTGTCCCTTGCATCAGGTATTCCTTGAATTCCTTGGTCCAGCATCCCTCCTGAGGCTCCACTGCTAAGAGTAAGCGGGCTCCTGAGGTCCGGCCGCGGGCCGGGGCTCCTGAGAAAGGTGGCTGAGGGAGCTCTTCCCGAGGCTGTGCCGTCCTTGAAAGTGGTGGCGTTGCTGATGGCTTGAAGAGTCGTTCCTCAAAAATGCCAGGCCCCTGAGGCATGCGTCTGGACGCCCTCTTGGCGATGTCATCAGCCTCTTGGTTGGTGCCACGGGGCACATGCTGCAGTTCCAGCCCCCAGAACTGCTTTTCCATCTTGCGCACTTCCGTGAGATACGCTTCCATATGCTCGTCCTTTGGCTTGTATACCTTGTTGGAGAAGTTGACGAGGAGTTTAGAATCCCCCTTGATGACGAGTCATTTTACTCCCAACGCTGCCGCAGCCCTCAGGCCTGCTATGAGGCCCTCGTACTCTACTATGTTGTTGGAGACCTTCTCACCCTGCTGGAACTAGAGCTGTACGGCGTAGTAGAGATTGTCCTGAGTGGGCGATATCAGCACTGCGCCAGCCCTCGCGCCTTGTCGTGAGAAGGCGCCATCGAAATACATGACCCAGCCATCTGGTGCCTCACTTCCTGGGGAGAGAGACCGATCCTCGCCTGCCTTGAGCTCCGGCGCGTCTGCCCACTCCGCTACAAAATCAGCAAGTGCGGCTCCCTTGATGACCCTGGTTGTGTTGAACTCCAACTGAAACGCTTGCAGCTCGATGTTCCATTCAGCGACTCTCCCAGCAGAGTTGGGGCTTTTGAGCACCTGTCAGCATTCTGGGAACGGGGGTCCCCAGACTTGCCTGCCTGCGGCCTGCGGCGTGGCTCAAGGGGCGGCCCAGCACGGCCCATCTTCATCAGCACGAGCTCAAGACCCTCGCGAGGGGACGAGCCTCGCGGGGTGGACGACAGGGAGCTTCCTTAGGCACGGCCTTGTCAGGCTGGCTCGCGAGGAGGCGGAGAGATCAAGGCGGGGTACCTCATGAGGTGCCCATGACGCAAGCCATGATGACCAAGGGCGCCAGGCGGGCGCCAGCCCGCGCAGTGTCCTCCTTTCCTCTTTGGTGCAAAGGGAGCAAGCGCGGGCGAGAGCATCAAGCAAAGGCATCCGTTTTGGTGCAACAAGACCAAGACCGTCGCAATGGAAGGAAGGAAGTCATTGTGGAGCCCAAACCGGTGTCACCACTAGAGCCTTTGACAGGCGAGGACCAACTTTAGTCAGGATAAGTGTACTAGATGTTCCCCTTCAAAATGGCCAATTGTTGGCGCACTTCCCGCTCAATATTTGGGAAGAGGCCCAGGGCCTTTGCCTATAAATAGGACTAGCCACCCACAAGGTAGAGGTATCTGAAAACCAGTAGAAAGAGGGACTGAACTCCCCCTAGCAGTTCATCACACCAGACAAGAACAGACCCTCGCGAGGTTGTTCTCCCTTGTATTGTTCATCATCAGCCCAAGAGGCAATCCACCACACCACAAACTAGAGTAGGGTATTACACCACAATGGTGGCCCGAACTAGTATAAACCCTGTGTCTCTTGTGTTGTTCCTTTCATAGATTAGATCCTAGCGAGGCGACGAGGTGCAGGTAGGTAGAGGGCAAGATCTCCGCGCGCACCCCAGTGTTCAAACCTAGAGGGTCTGCCGGAACCCGAAATCCGACACTTGGCGCGCCAGGTAGGGGTGCGCCGGAATCCACCTTCTGCCGCTTCGCGTCCCGTCGCATCGTCATCATCATGTCCGGCGACCAGGCAGGCAACCCTGATCCCTGGGCGGCCTAGCCCGCCCACGCAGAGCCGCTCTCCTCGGGCGACCCCATGCCCCAGGCAGCTCATGGTCCGCAAGGCGCTGCGGGCCGCGGGCGGCGCGGACAGGCAACGACAGCCCTCACGCCGCGGCAGGTGCGGTCGGTGGCAAGGGCCTCCAACCACGCTGCGGCCACGATGCCGTACACCCGACGGGAGCAGGCGAACTCGAGGGCTGCGCTCACGGTGGCCCAAGTGCTACTGCAATGCAGGCTGCTCCAAGGCGGTTGCGACGTGCTGCTAGAGCGGGTGGCAGAGCTCCTGGGCTTCGCCGCCTCGGGGGCTCACCCCTTCTGCACCCAACTCCCACCTCAGGTCCTGGGTGGCCCACGCGGAGGCTCCACGCACGCCCGCGCAGCCCCAAGCGGACTCCAAAGCCACCCCAACGCCGGCCAGGCCATCAGCACCGGGCCAGCAGCAGCGCTGTCTCCGCCCCTGGCCCGCGAAGAAGGACTCGCCACGACCCACGGCCTCGGTGGGCTGCCACGCTACCACCCCCAGACAGGCACCTCAAGCAAAACTGCGTGGCACACGGAGCACTACGACGCGGCCTTCGGGATGGCGGCCCCAGAAGAGTACGTGCCCCACATGATGGACCAAGGGCGCGCGCATGAGGACGAACAAGGCTCGCTCCTCGGCCCAAGCTGGGGGGACGAGGCACCAGAAGCTGAGCTCTTCCAGGAGCCCCGGGAAGGCCCTGTCGGCCATGCTGGAAGCAATGATTATCGGGTACCACTAATTCCTCTGGAGCAGGCATACACTAACCATGGATCGCAAGAGGTATAGGTCGCCACAACGGGCGGCTGCCCCACTCCCGCAGCTTCCTACCCCTCAGGAGGAGGGCCCGGGGGCTGCAGGAGAGGGGCCGAGATCCGGCATCACCACCGCGACGTTCAGAGCAAGGCGTCCTAAGGAGGTAGGCCCTCTGCTGGGGAGGTGCCTCAGGGCCTACCCCTGGCAGAGGACCCATGGTCGTCGGGGGAACCGCTGGCAACTGCTCTACCCCATCGGCGGCGTCCTGGTTTCCGGTCGTCATCGGTGGCACTAGAGTGTGGTGCAAGGCGGGGCCCTTGTCTGGCGATATGAAGCAAGGCCGGTACCTGTGAAGAAGGCCCAGTGCCTGTGAAGCTCGCCGCCCCGTGACACTCTCACGTAATAATGAGTGGGGTTGTACACGCCCCAGAGTATCAGGGGTGCTGGCCTCAGGGCCTGGGGCTCCCTCCCACGCCCAGTGGCAGCACTTAGCTCCGCGCTGGTGAGAAGACGCCCAAGACTAGACTAGGTGCCGGACGCGGCCTTTTTCTGATTTCATTGCTTTTCCCCTTGGCTGTCGTTTTCCCCCGTTGGATTTAAGTTGGATTTGAGCTCGAAGATTTGCGTGTGTTCGGGGAAGGGGTGTTTAGTCTTGTTCGAGCAATCTCTCGCGTTCTGGTTACCACTTTGCCTCAGCTGCATCCCCTCGCGAGCCCCTCGGGAGCCGGGTCAGGCCTAGCTTGCGTGCAGCCCAGACTGCCGTCGCCGCGCCCTCTCAGGAGGTTTTCATTACAGGTTCGATGGGCTCGTTCAGGAGACATTCGAGACACCACAGCCCTCGCAGGCTAACTCGAGGCCCATGCGGGTCGAAGGTAAACAAGCCAGCCAGCTCGTCGCAAAGTCAGCCGCTTGGCGCAGGCGTACGAGTGATATCGCATCTACTAATACGCTGAATGCGAGTTTTTACACGAGGGGCTCCCCATCCCAAAATGCTCTTACAACCTTCAGGGCAAGGCCCGAACTCTATCTGCGCAGGGTAAGGAAGCAGGGACAACACGCGGTCAGTCGGATAAATCCCCCAATGCATCCTCAGGGGCACCTCCTGAATCATCGCTGGCGTTGCTGGCCTCGCCATCGCCCTCCGCGTCGCCATCAGCGGCGTCAGGGCCGTTCACCATGTCGCCTTCATCAGCAGCCACGACCACGCCGTCCTTATCAGAAGCGAAGGCCCTAACAAGGGCAGCCACGTTGTCTTCCACCCAGTGCGCCAGGTCGCCCCAGATGGCCTGGGGTACTGGGGCGATGGCGGCATCAAAGTCGAAGTTGGGGTCCATGCTCCGAAGGTGGCTGAAGACACGAGAAAAGGCGCGCCCGAGCAGGGCGCGGCTCCTCTCCTCCACCAACCTGTTGGCTCTGACCGACCGCGCCTCCAGCTGCATCACCACGTCGGTGAAGAACTGAAGATTGCCAGCATAGTTGACTGCGTGGGGCCCGCCAACGGCCACATCGCAGATGTTACCCAAGGCTGTGTTGGCTCTCTCCCAGAGCATGGTGAGCATGGGGCCGTGCTCGTGCTCCAGGATCCGCCGCTAGCGTATCTCGCCCTTGTTCTGCCGCGCAACGGCCTCAGCCTCGTCCACCCGCTGGCGGAGAAGAAGCGCCTCGGCGCGGGAGGTAGTCAGCTCCTCCTGTGCCACGCCGAGGGTGGCCCGGGAAGCGTCGGCCCGCCGCGTCACTTCCTCCAGCTTGGCCCTCAGGGCGGCGGTCCTGCCTTCAGCCTCGACCCGGATCAACCCCAGCCTCTCCTCGAACTTGCGCTCAAGGTTCAAGCGGGCCGTCGCCACCCTGCGTTCAACCTCTTCCAGGACTCGGGCCTCGCATGCAGCGATGTCATCCTCCGCCTGCGTCACCAAGCGCTCCCTCGTCTCCAGACGTTCAAGATCGCATGCGCGCTCGGCACCTTCCAGCGTCAGTTCCTCCTCATGCCTCTGGAGCTCTGCCTAGTTGACCGAAGCCACCTTCATCGATGCAAGGGCCGTCTCACTCAGCTCCACCTGCTGCTCCAGGGAATGGCACTGGGCCTGGAGTTCCCGTGCCCGCTCCTCCGCCGCCTCACGCCGCCGGTCAGCCTCTCGGGCCTCCTCGACCGCCCAGGAATGGGCCTCCCGAGAGGCCGCCAGCAACGCCTCGGCCTCCTCATTGTCGAGGTCACGCTGGTGGCGCGCAAGGGCAACAGCCGCCTTTAGCTTGCGCCTCTCTTCAGCCAGGCGTAGGCCCTCAGCCTCAAGGTGCGCGTCTTCATCAGCAAGCTCTTCACCAAGCCGGCTCACCGCGTCAGCCACCCTCCGGAGAAACCCTTGGCGAAGAATGCGACGCCCCCGGGCGCGCTCGAGCATGTCTTCTGCGTCGTCATCCGCCCCAAGTAAGCGCGGGGGGCCACGAATCAGCACTCCCCCTCTGGGCAGGGGGCTGGGGGCTGGCGCCCTCGCGATGGCCGGGCGCGCCTCGCCAGAAGCCCGGCCTGGAGCCAGCCCATCCCCAAATGAAGAGCGCAGGGCCGACCTCAGCCAATCGCCATCCACGACCAGCCTGAAGCCCAAGGCAGGCTGGCTATGCCCCGAGAAGGCTCGCGAAGGAGGGTCCCAAGGTGCGCAGAGCCGTGATGCGCCACAGGATGTTTCACCTCTCTGACCAGCCTCACCGCAAGGGCTCTGCATGAGATCGGAGCGCTCGAAGATGGTGGAGAGGGTGGAGCCTGGGGGGATGGCTCCTCAGCCATCTCCGTGAGCTCGGCAGGAAGGGCCCTGTAGAGCAAGGATCAGCCAAGGCAACGGGAGGATCAAGAGCTAGGAAAGGGGAAGGCTTACTCATTAATGGCGAAATACTTTCTCCGCTTCAGCAGGCGGCAAGGGTAATCATCACCCAAGGCCTCCCTTCTATTCCGGAGAGCCTCGAAGTCCATGCGGAAGCGGCCCAGGAGTTGAGCGCAGAGGTCAGCCTGCGACGAGGAAGAAGCGTCAAGATGCCCAGCGTCAGGGGCGTCGTCCTGATGCATGCCGCCGGTCGCCGCACCAAGAAGGGTAGCTGGGGCCCCAGGGGCCTCAACCACGGGCGCCGTGGGCAGCGGCTCAACGCCTTCAGCCGCAGTAGTACGGGCCTCAGGAGCTGCCCTCTCACGAGTGCCGCCTGGTGTCGTCACCCAAGCGGGGGCCCTCTCAGCCTCCGGCGGCCCATGCCTCCCTGCTCCGCCACTCGAGGAAGGACCGCTGTGGGCGACTGGAAGGGCAGTCACCACCACCGGGTTCTTGCGAGGCCCCGTGAGGCCAGCGGGGCGCAGCCCCCATTCGTCGAAGCTGGGCATCTGATTCACAAAGTCGCCCCTGTTCGAGCAAAGGTACAACAAAGCCCCCCCTTGCCGGACGCTGCCGGGGGAAGGGTCCCCAGTCAAGACCAAGAGCACCTTCCTCAGTGTTTCAGGCGTCAGGTCCTCCTCCTGGAGCCTCATGCGATCTTCACGCCCGCTGAAGGCCCACATCCGGCGGGAGTGGCGCTGGAGAGGAGCAATGCGGCATAGCAGGAACTCCTTCACCATCCTGGGCGCCGTCATGCCGAGCGCCCTCAAGAACACAAAGCGACGCTAGACGAAGATGAGCCGGGGGCTCGTGAGCGTCTCCTGGCCCCAGTCTGAATTGGGGACAGCGGGCGATGTTGGCTCCGAAAGTAGGGGGCTGGGCACCCCTACATCCACGTACAGCCACCGCTCGTGGAACCCAGGCGCGGGCAAAGGAAGGCTGAAATCGATCCCTGAGGCTGCTGTTTCTGGTGCGGAAATGAAGCTCACGCACCCCAAGCATTGGGTGGGGTCGACGAGGCACAGAGAGAAGAAGTGACGCAGCAAGGCAACCGAAGGAGGGATGCCCATCATTGCCTCACAGACGAAGGCGAAGATGGCAAGAAGAGTAATGGATTCAGGACCCAAATGCATCATATGGATCTGGTAATGGGAAAGCACAGCGTTGAAGAAATTGGAAAAGGGGGGAACCAATCCCGCCCACAGGGCGTCGGCAAAGTACCGGACCTCAGTGACTATTCTATCGATGTGTCAGGACCCCGACTCAATGCCACATCGATCTAGCATGTAACACCTCATATCACTTTGCGGCCTCACGCACGGTATTCCCACGGGTGTCGCCTTACCTTTTCCCGGGACCGTTTGCGCCTTTTGGCACACGTATATGATAGTGTCGCTAGCATCTATATGATAAGGAGCCCGGGCTGACATGGCTAGTCGTAAACCCAAAGTGGCACAAACTTACAGGGACAGGCATCCATGACCCAGCATCGAACGTGTCGGTCATCAGCGAGTGAATCTAGGCTGTAGCACTGGGCTAGCAGGACTCCGGTGAACCGGGCTGTAGCGGGCTAACAGGACTCCAGTATTCATCGCATGACATTTCCCCGAAGGGACAGACACAGGAACGAAGAAGGACACATGCCGGCCAGCCTAAGTGTTCTGGAGCAGTAGCAAGCTACCATGGCTCAGTGGAAACACTAGGAGACATTTCCCGGTAAGAGAGGCTACCAAGGATAAACAACTAGGTTGTCAGATCCCACACATACCAAGCATTTCAATAACATACACACAATATGCTCGATATGTGCAAACACAACATGGCATCACAACATGACTCCACAACTCAAATATTTATTCAATAGGCTCCGAGGAGCGAGATATTACAAACATAGGTCTCATGACCCAACATTCAGAGCATACAAGCCAAAACACAAGCGGAAGCTATCATGTCTGAGTACAGACATCTATAAATGAAAAAGGCTGAAAGCCTGACTATCTACCAGATCCTGCCGAGGGCACAAGATCGTAGCTGAGGTAACAAGCTAAACGTCGAAGTCCACGTGGAACTACTAGTGAGACTTAAGTCTCTCTGCAAAACATAAAATAGGCAAACGTGAGTACAAATGTACCCAACAAGACTTACATCAGATCTATCTACATATGCATCATTATCAAAAAGGGGAAGGTGGGGTTTAACTGCAGCAAGCCAGCTTTGACTCGGTGGCTATCCTGAACTACGACTGCAAGTAACTCTTTTGAGGTGGTGCACACGAGTCCACATATTCACCATATCAATACACCACTATGGATCCGCTCCCGTCTCCCTACAAGAACGCCATCCATAGCACTCACGCTTATCTTGCGTATTTTAGAGTATCCACTTTCACTTGTCTATGAACTATGCAAGGGGTCCAAGTTTCCATATCCGAGGAATCCGGCTATTCGAATAGATGATGTTAACCCTGCAGGGGTGTACTTCTTCACACACGCTTTCGCCACTTATCGCCCTGTACACGTCATGTACCTCGGCAACCTTCAAGCGGAAGCCGGGCGAGGGAGTCGGCCATGACCTAACTAACCGAACAAGTCTCTAGTCCAGGTTTATCGCCTATTCGGGTTCCATCCGCAAGGAGATCCGGCCGGGGTGTCGCTCACGGCCCCAAACGATGTGAGCAGGGTTCCCAAGCCCACCAACCGGGTGCCACTTGGTACACCGTGCCACTGTGCCTAGTCTGTCCCAAGCCCACCTTTACCGGGTGCCACTTGGTAGACTACTAAAACTACCTACAAACACCAGAAACTAGTTGCAACTCCTGGACAGAGATCAAGTTGATTAATAAGTCGAGAGGGGCACTTAAGCATTCCAATGTGTGGTAGTAGCTGGTCATGGATCACAAACACAGAACTCAGTTCCTGAGGACGGCTGCAATGAGACAACCCACCATGTACTCCTACATGGCCTCTCACCGCTACCTTTACCAAATCGTGTTCACACACTTAGCTCACACACAGCAGGACATGTTCACACGCCTCTGATTCATCCCCGATGAATCAGACCTGACTCAACTCTAAGCAGTAGCAGGCATGACAAACAAGCATGAATGAGTAGGCACAACAGGGCTCAAACAACTCCTACTCATGCTAGTGGGTTTCATCTATTTACTGTGGCAATGACAGGTCATGCAGAGGATAAAGGGGTTCAACTACCACAGCAAGTAACAATTATGTCGTTGTTGTCCTAATGCAGTAAAAGAGAGCAGGAGCGAGAGAGTGGGATTTTATTAGAATGAACAAGGGGGTTTTGCTTGCCTGGCACTTCTGAAGATAATATAGCTCTTCATCGGTGTCATCGAACTCATCGTCGGTATCACGTCTATCGAGAGGGGGCAAGTTCCGGCAACACAGAAGAAACACAATCAATGCAATGCACAATATGATGCATGATCATGACATGGCAAAATGAATGTGTTTTGGGCTAATGCATCTAGCAACAAGTTAAATGGGGTTGGTTTGAATACAAGATTCCAATTCAAACCCCATATGTGATTGTTTAAATGCCCTTTATTTGTTTTGTCCAAAACAGAGGACAAACATTGTTCAAACATGCATGAAAATGGTACAGATGGATTCCTTGAATTTTTCTGATAATTTTTCATATATAAATTATTTAATTTGGAGTTACGGTTGAATTTCTATGATTTTTAGAAGTTTATACAATTTTCTGGAATTTCAGAATTAAATTAAATCCAGAAAACATTACTGCGTCAGCATGACGTTGGCATTACGTCAGCAAGTCAACAGGGGCCGGTCCGGGTCAAACCTGACCAGTGGGGCCCACTGGTCAGTGACTATGGCTAATCCTAATATAACTTTAAACCTAACCTAGTTTAATTAGCCGGGCCGGGCCCGCAGGTCAGTGACTCAGTGGCTTAATTAAACTTAGTTATTAACTTAACCAAGAGTTAGCAGGGGACGGGCCCACACGTCAGTGACCCAGGGGGGTCAAATCCCTGGTCAACCGGGCTAATCCACCGGCGTCTAGCCGCCGGCAACGACCAGACGTGGCGGTGGCTCGCCGGGATGGCTGCTCCGGCGCCCATTCGACGCGCGGAGGGGTTCTACAGGGAGCTCGAGCTCGTGCGCATCCAATGGGACAAGCCAGAGGAGTTGGGGTTAGCTGTGGCGTCGGCAGCGGCGAGGGAGGCGGCGGCCGGAGTTCGGCCAACGGCGGGTTAGGCGATGCAGGGCGCTAGGGGAGGCGTTGGTGCGTGCTACGTGCTCCTGGTGAGGTGTGGAGCACGGTGGTGTGCCTGGCTTCGAGCCACAGTGGCTCTGGCCACGATGGCGACGAGGCACGACGGCGGCGAACTTCGGCCATGGTGGAAGATGGAGCTAGGGGACGGGAACAGAGGGAGCGAGCAAAGAGGAGGCAGCAGGAGCTCACAGGGAGAACGATGAGGTGGTCAGCGAGTTCGGGGGCGTCTTCGGTGCTGCGAATCGAACGGCGGCGATCGCCGGCCGTGGCGATGAAGATGGCGGTGATGGCGTGGCTACAGGGCACCCGGTGTCGCATGCATCGTGGTAGAGCTTCATGGGGTCGGGACGGAGCTCAGGGATGCGAGGAGGGAGCGAGGGGGTGGCTGTGGCCGCGGCGAACGGCATCGGTGGCGACGAGCTCTGCTCGGACAGAGAGGGAGAGAGAGCAGAGGAGAGGATGAGGCGAGGGAGAGAGTGAGAGAGAGCCAGGGGCTGCGTGGCACTCCGTGGCGTGGATTAGGATGAAGGGCGGCCTCCAGCGCGAAGCAGGAGGTGGCCGGGGCTCTCGGGCGCGCGCCACGCCTCGCCTCTGCCTACTGGCAGAGGAAGACGACGAGCGGCGAGGTAGATGGGCTGGGCTGGGCCGCTGGAGGAGCTGGGCCAGGTAAGTGGGCACCAGGTAAGTTCTGTTCTGTTTCATATTTTTCTTCTGTTTTGTTTTTATTTAATCTTTTGCCACTGTTTTGAAATAAAACAAATTCAAAGACAGTGACAAAATTCCCCTGAACATTTTATTTAGCACAATGGAATTATACCAAAGCACATAAAAATGTTTCAGTTATTTGAACATATATTCAGTAATATTTGGATATAAGTTCAAATTCAAAATAGTATTGATTTAAATTCAAAGTCCCAAAATAAATCCTTTTAAAATGTTCATTATTTTTGGTTTGGATCAAAACCCTTGCCAAAAATATTAAACATCTAAGAAGAGCATTTTGGAACAATGAATGAGATTTTAGGGTTTTTGCCCTTCTTTTATTTAGGGTTTTGAGGCTTCTGAATTCCTCAGTTCAGGTTTCAAAAATTTAAACATGATGCTCAGATGGAAGCAAGCATAGGACAGGCCAGAACTAGGGATGTGACAACTCACCCCCACTAAACAAGAATCTCGTCTCGAGATTCAAGCGTAGGGTAAGATGAAGGGGAAACGCAAACTAGTATAATCTTCACGATCCAGGTTGCACTTCAAATGAACGTTGATTCAATCACCATCTTTGTCTTGTCGTCTAGCTCTGAGAAATCCTGCCAACATGACATGGAGGGAAGAAGGAGACTCTAGAAGGGTCGATCTTCTCGAAGATCGAACAACTCAGGATTAACTCACGGAATGAGACATAGCAACCTCTCTTGGGCTGAGAGACGAAGCACACATCCATAGGAATGGAGTGAAGCAGATGACAAAGGTTCACTAGGTAGACAACAATCCCAGACTTAAGAATGTGGTGATCGGTTGTCAACGTAGCGAGGAGTTGAATTGCCATGATACCATAACGATGCACCTTAGGGAAGGTGACTTGTAGATATATCCCCTTAAGTGGCAAAAAGAATTACTTTTGATTCAAAGATCATTGAAACTCTTTAAACCAACCTAAGGCAATTCTCGACCGATCGTTTGGAGGGGGTCGGTAGAATGGCATACTCGGACTTGGATGATGTGGATTACCTTGTTGAAGACAACATAATGGATGAATTTGCTTACCACCGGAAATGGATGAGACCCATGGTAGAATGGCACATTGACGGTGCAAGCTGGGAACAAAATGCAAATACTGGGAATGATTCTGGTAACTGGGGAAGAACCCAACAATAGAGGGTGAATTCACTGTTTGAAAAGGTCATAGCATTGCCGAGGAAACTGAGAGCACTATATAGTTAATGCCGACGATCAAACCTAGCACTTGTGCGAGCTCTCAAGAACTTGAGCATTTCCATAACCATCAAGATTTTACCAATATCCGTGTCAAGGATCCTGGAAACACAACTTGCTACCATGATGAATGATGATGGATGATGCAGATGCAAAGGAAGATAACACTTTCTCAGATTTCACCTTAGCGAGGCCAAGGAAACAAAATCTGGATGATCGACCGAGAGACATTTAGCACTCCGCTTCTAATGTTCTCCTTGACGTGCTAGTGTATCCCATTCCTAGATATGGTTTGATAACTAGAACATCAAGTAAAGGTCGGACTTCGGGAGCAATAGAATCCATAAGGAACAGTTACGAAGGTAAATCCTACGAAATCCTTATGGGGAGGTGGCCAATTTCCTTAATCAAGATACTACAATAATAGGTCTTCCGGCTAGGTGGGTTGGCCACGACATCCACTTTACCGGTTATCGAGGGACCAGTATTATAGTTCTTGGGAAATGTTCCAACCATCATATCTGCCTGAGATTCAGATCTGGTTGGTGTCAGGATATCCAGACTCATCGAGTCTAGGAAGAAAAATGAAAGTTTGCAACACAATCGACGAGATGACGTTGCGAGATTCTCGGGAAATGGACTACGGTAGTAAGCTCCAAAACATGAGCTGGTTCTGCTGCACACATGTGAACATGTTGTCCCAGACAAAACATGATCACATGGTGGTCTTACAATAAAACACTACCGAGTTCCGGTGGGGAACCAGCATCGAGGATATCGAAGTCCTTGTGCACTTACCAATGAACTTCTTATCCTTGAGCAAGTTAATCAGTGGCTTGGCGTGCTAGGGACACATATGGAATGGAGGTAGCTAATCTCACAGTCCAATGTATACTTCGCACATGCATGACTGACTTGGGATGATTCCAAAGGAAACCAAAAACAATCTTTCTCGGATCCATGGCGGCAACTTACACCAAGTGCATGTGAATTAAAGAAAGTCACTTCTTTCATCCAAACATATACCTCAGAGACGGAACTCGAAGGCATTGTTTACAAAGTTTCCAACACTGGCTTAATGTTCAACATGAATCATGGGGGAGACAAAATGCTGCTGATGGGCTCAACAACAACTCATCGGAATTTCCATATCGCTGGACTTCCACCATCATGTGGACACGGTGATAGTATTGGTCAGACCAAAAATATAATGGTGTATGCTCGAGGAAAAACCATGAGTAAGACAACATTACGAATATCGTTGGTTCTGATTTGATTTGACGATAGCCCATACTTAAATCAAAGGTTTGGGTAAGATAATAGATCCAATAATTGTTCACAAGGACCAA
This sequence comes from Triticum aestivum, assembly GCF_018294505.1. Classification (NCBI taxonomy): domain Eukaryota; kingdom Viridiplantae; phylum Streptophyta; class Magnoliopsida; order Poales; family Poaceae; genus Triticum; species Triticum aestivum. The sequence continues at coordinate 518,637,583 of NC_057807.1, forward strand.
TTGATGAAGATACCATCTTTCTTCAACACACACATCCACACAAAAATATCCCTTTGGAACGAACTAAGTCAGGCAAGCTTTTAACTTCCAATTCTCCAAGTTGTTGTCTAGCTTAACCAACTAGCTCAGGGATATCCAACACAGATTCTTGGAGAAAGGGTGGTTCACAAGAAACCAACTTGATCACGAGCTCAACATAACAGTCAGGAAGTAACCCGGTAACACTTCCAAGAAGATATTTGGAAAGTCATGAACCACCGGTATGTTACTAAGCTCGAGAACAATCTTGCCTTTCAGGGCAAGACGATATGATCAAATGAGCGAGGGATTGAAAGAAAATCCTAACTCAATGACCGAAGGAGTGCACCGGAAATAGAGACTAGGTAGCACAATCAACCTTAGGGTGACGATGCGATAATCAACACATTAAGAATGAGGTTATCGTCCATTTAACTACCAAGCAACGGAGTTGCTAGCAGTATTGATTTCACACGCCATGATTCATTTGTCGGCATTCCGGTTACCATAACACAGGAACCGAGGAATGAACAATGATGGCAAGAAGTATTACTGTGTCAAGAATTCATAAGAGGTGGTGCAATTCTCATGACAATCCTGACATAAAGAGGGTAACACTTCAAGGTAGAACAGAACAAAAGCTGGATTGGCATTTTGATCTGCGGAAAACAACTGCTTTGACCCAATCCTGGAAATGGATAAGGTACTGGAGTTTGTTTCTCCTAGTCATTCTGGAATAGAATGGCTTGACGGACCACAAGAATAATAGGCATCGATGAACGATTGCACACATACTCTTGACTATTGATAGACGAGGGTCAGAAGACAACTAAAGAGGGACAACTCAAAAGAACATAAGATTTTCTGAGTTGTGGATGCATGGATTAGCATGTCGAACGAGTTCGACATATTTCTTCCAGACAATCCATGCGGAAAGGTAGAACTGGCAGAGTCACAATTATGAATGGAGAACCCATCGAGAGCACTCCTGTTGTGATCTTTTGATCCAACAAACTTTTGCCGTAAGTGGTTCATGGTATTTGGAAGAAGGATATACCACAGACTTCAAGGACTATCGCAAAGGTTACTAATAACCTAAGGGAGCTAGCAATTACTATCAACATGAAGTAAGTAGGGTGAATCTCGGGTTCAAAACCCAAGGAGTAGAATACCTACTACTAAGTGGCATCACGGAATGCTTTCAAGAATAAAGGCCAGAATCATCACACTAGGACACAAAACATGGATAGACTACTAGATGATTCCCTGAGACACCTAGGGTCATAATAATAACTCCACATAAAGGTCGAGGCAGTAGAGTACCTCAACTCAACAATTTGTGTGATTAACCTGGCCTAAAAGACATTGAAACCAGAGGAAAAGGATTTTGCAAATGCATCAGACTATTTAGAAACCTGGGATGACTCGGACAGCATAACGGCTGTAAATGCTCAGAAAAGACTTGAGACATTCACAAAAATGGTGGCATAACCACTCAGGAGCACAGTATCAAGGTTTCGAGATCGACAGTTAACATACAGAAGTCGTAGGAACTGAACTCAAGCTTAAATCCAACAATCTTATAAGTCTACGGATTAGCAACACGTGATCCTGATAGAAAGAAGAGAAAACCTAGTTCCTTAACCCCGTAGAGAAGAAGAGGGTGACTCAGATCAGAAGGACATAAGGTAAAGGAGTAAAAAGAGCCTTACGTTCCATCCCACAATCAATTCCCTTATATAACTAAAGAATTTCTAGACTCAACTTCGACCAGTTTGGCTTGGTAATCCTACAGGCAGTCAAGCTCTGATACCAATGCTGTCAGGACCCCGACTCAATGCCACATCGATCTAGCATGTAACACCTCATATCACTTTGCGGCCTCACGCACGGTATTCCCATGGGTGTCGCCTTACCTTTTCCCGGGACCGTTTGCGCCTTTTGGCACACGTATATGATAGTGTCTCTAGCATCTATATGATAAGGAGCTCGGGCTGACATGGCTAGTCGTAAACCCAAAGTGGCACAAACTTACAGGGACAGGCATCCATGACCCAGCATCGAACGTGTCGGTCATCAGCGAGTGAATCCAGGCTGTAGCACTGGGCTAGCAGGACTCCGGTGAACCGGGCTGTAGCGGGCTAACAGGACTCCGGTATTCATCGCGTGACATTTCCCCGAAGGGACAGACACAGGAACGAAGAAGGACACATGCCGGCCAGCCTAAGTGTTCCGGAGCAGTAGCAAGCTACCATGGCTCAGTGGAAACACTAGGAGACATTTCCCGGTAAGAGAGGCTACCAAGGATAAACAACTAGGTTGTCAGATCCCACACATACCAAGCATTTCAATAACATACACACAATATGCTCGATATGTGCAAACACAACATGGCATCACAACATGACTCTACAACTCAAATATTTATTCAATAGGCTCCGAGGAGCGAGATATTACAAACATAGGTCTCATGACCCAACATTCAGAGCATACAAGTCAAAACACAAGCGGAAGCTATCATGTCTGAGTACAGACATCTATAAATGAAAAAGGCTGAAAGCCTGACTATCTACCAGATCCTGCCGAGGGCACAAGATCGTAGCTGAGGTAACAAGCTAAACATCGAAGTCCACGTGGAACTACTAGTGAGACTGGAGTCTCTCTGCAAAACATAAAATAGGCAAACGTGAGTACAAATGTACCCAGCAAGACTTACATCAGCTCTATCTACATAGGCATCATTATCAACAAGGGGACGGTGGGGTTTAACTGCAGCAAGCCAGCTTTGACTCGGTGGCTATCCTGAACTACGACTGCAAGTAACTCTTTTGAGGTGGCGCACACGAATCCACATATTCACCATATCAATACACCACTATGGATCCGCTCCCGTCTCCCTACGAGAACGCCATCCATAGCACTCACGCTTATCTTGTGTATTTTAGAGTATCCACTTTCACTTGTCTATGAACTATGCAAGGGGTCCAAGTTTCCATATCCGAGGAATCCGGCTATTCGAATAGATGATGTTAACCCTGCAGGGGTGTACTTCTTCACACACGCTTTCACCACTTATCACCCTGTACACGTCATGTACCTCGGCAACCTTCAAGCGGAAGCCGGGCGAGGGAGTCGGCCACGACCTGACTAACCGAACAAGTCTCTAGTCCAGGTTTATCGCCTATTCGGGTTCCATCCGCAGGGAGATCCGGCCGGGGTGTCGCTCACGGCCCCAAACGATGTGAGCAGGGTTCCCAAGCCCACCAACCGGGTGCCACTTGGTACACCGTGCCACTGTGCCTAGTCTGTCCCAAGCCCACCTGTACCGGGTGCCACTTGGTAGACTACTAACACTACCTACAAACACCAGAAACTAGTTGCAACTCCTGGACAGAGATCAAGTTGATTAATAAGTCGAGAGGGGCACTTAAGCATTCCAATGTGTGGTAGTAGCTGGTCATGGATCACAAACACAGAACTCAGTTCCTGAGGACGGCTGCAATGAGACAACCCACCATGTACTCCTACATGGCCTCTCACCGCTACCTTTACCAAATCATGTTCACACACTTAGCTCACACACATCAGGACATGTTCACACGCCTCTGATTCATCCCCGATGAATTAGACCTGACTCAACTCTAAGCAGTAGCAGGCATGACAAACAAGCATGAATGAGTAGGCACAACAGGGCTCAAACAACTCCTACTCATGCTAGTGGGTTTCATCTATTTACTGTGGCAATGACAGGTCATGCAGAGGATAAAGGGGTTCAACTACCGCAGCAAGTAACAATTATGTCGTTGTTGTCCTAATGCAGTAAAAGAGAGCAGGAGCGAGAGAGTGGGATTTTATCGGAATGAACAAGGGGGTTTTGCTTGCCTGGCACTTCTGAAGATAATATAGCTCTTCATCGGTGTCATCGAACTCATCGTCGGTATCACGTCTATCGAGAGGGGGCAAGTTCCGGCAACACAGAAGAAACACAATCAATGCAATGCACAATATGATGCATGATCATGACATGGCAAAATGAATGTGTTTTGGGCTAATGCATCTAGCAACAAGTTAAATGGGGTTGGTTTGAATACAAGATTCCAATTCAAACCCCATATGTGATTATTTAAATGCCCTTTATTTGTTTTGTCCAAAACAGAGGACAAACATTGTTCAAACATGCATGAAAATGGTACAGATGGATTCCTTGAATTTTTCTGATAATTTTTCATATATAAATTATTTAATTTGGAGTTACGGTTGAATTTCTATGATTTTTAGAAGTTTATACAATTTTCTGGAATTTCAGAATTAAATTAAATCCAGAAAACATTACTGCGTCAGCATGACGTTGGCATTACGTCAGCAAGTCAACAGGGGCCGGTCCGGGTCAAACCTGACCAGTGGGGCCCACTGGTCAGTGACTATGGCTAATCCTAATATAACTTTAAACCTAACCTAGTTTAATTAGCCGGGCCGGGCCCACAGGTCAGTGAGTCAGTGGCTTAATTAAACTTAGTTATTAACTTAACCAAGAGTTAGCAGGGGACGGGCCCACACGTCAGTGACCCAGGGGGGTCAAATCCCTGGTCAACCGGGCTAATCCACCGGCGTCTAGCCGCCGGCAACGACCAGACGCGGCGGTGGCTCGCTGGGATGGCTGCTCCGGCGCCCATTCGACGCGCGGAGGGGTTCTACAGGGAGCTCGAGCTCGTGCGCATCCAATGGGACAAGCCAGAGGAGTTGGGGTTAGCTGTGGCATCGGCAGTGGCGAGGGAGGCGGCGGCCGGAGTTCGGCCAACGGCGGGTTAGGCGATGCAGGGCGCTAGGGGAGGCGTTGGTGCGTGCTAAGTGCTCCTGGTGAGGTGTGGAGCACGGTGGTGTGCCCGGCTTCGAGCCACAGTGGCTCTGGCCACGACGGCGACGAGGCACAGCGGCGGCGAGCTTCGGCCGTGGTGGAAGATGGAGCTAGGGGACGGGAACAGAGGGAGCGAGCAAAGAGGAGGCAGCAGGAGCTCACAGGGAGAATGATGAGGTGGTCAGCGAGCTCGGGGGCGTCTTCGGTGCTGCGAATCGAACGGCGGCGATCGCCGGTCGTGGCGATGAAGATGGCGGTGATGGCGTGGCTACAGGGCACCCGGCGTCGCATGCGTCGTGGTAGAGCTTCATGGGGTCGGGACGGAGCTCAGGGATGCGAGGAGGGAGCGAGGGGGTGGCTGTGGCCGCGGCGAACGGCGTCGGTGGAGACGAGCTCCGCTCGGGCAGAGAGGGAGAGAGAGCAGAGGAGAGGATGAGGCGAGGGAGAGAGTGAGAGAGAGCCAGGGGCTGCGTGGCGCTCCGTGGCGTGGATTAGGACGAAGGGCGGCCTCCAGCGCGAAGCAGGAGGTGGCCGGGGCTCTCGGGCGCGCGCCACGCCTCGCCTCTGCCTACTGGCAGAGGAAGACGACGAGCGGCGAGGTAGATGGGCTGGGCTGGGCCGCTGGAGGAGCTGGGCCAGGTAAGTGGGCGCCAGGTAAGTTCTGTTCTGTTTCATATTTTTCTTCTGTTTTGTTTTTATTTAATCTTTTGCCACTGTTTTGAAATAAAACAAATTCAAAGACAGTGACAAAATTCCCCTAAACATTTTATTTAGCACAATGGAATTATACCAAAGCACATAAAAATGTTTCAGTTATTTGAACATATATTCAGTAATATTTGGATATAAGTTCAAATTCAAAATAGTATTGATTTAAATTCAAAGTCCCAAAATAAATCCTTTTAAAATGTTCATTATTTTTGGTTTGGATCAAAACCCTTGCCAAAAATATTAAACATCTAAGAAGAGCATTTTGGAACAATGAATGAGATTTTAGGGTTTTTGCCCTTCTTTTATTTAGGGTTTTGAGGCTTCTGAATTCCTCAGTTCAGGTTTCAAAAATTTAAACATGATGCTCAGATGGAAGCAAGCATAGGACAGGCCAGAACTAGGGATGTGACACGATGGAGAAGTGGGACGCGGGCCACGCCGTCGTCCTCCCGCACTCGTTGAAGATAGTGGACATAGCAGAGCTGACCTTGCCCAAGCCTTCTCGGTTGAGTATGATCGACCGATCGACGGTGGGAGCCACCGATGACGTCGAGCAAGGCAGAGGCACAGGGTTCTTCCCTTTCCCCTTCTTTGTCGGAGCCATGGCAATGGGAAGAGGGAGGATTCGAGATTGGATTGGAAGCAGAGGCTGGAGCTCGAGAGGAGGAAGAGCAGGGGACGGTCGAGCAGCGAAAAGAGGAACGACTGTGTGCAACCACGGGTCCGCCTAGCTGGGCGCAAAATAAGGAGGCATGGGGGAACAGGGCCGCCCACGTCCAATCAACCGCCACGCAGCGCCCAAGGCCGCAGGCTGTTAGGGCCCGCGGCGCTTCGCACTCGCCCCTTCGCTTCTCTGCTCAGCCAAGTCCGGGCGCGCCTTTGGCCCGGGGGCTACTGTCGGGGTTCTGGGAATGGGGGTCCCCAGACTTGCCTGCCGGCAGCCTACGGCGTGGCTCAAGGGGCGGCCCAGCACGGCCCATCTTCATCGGCATGAGCTCAAGACCCTCGCGAGGGGCCGAGCCTCGCGGGGTGGATGACAGGGAGCTTCCTCAGGCACGGCCTCATCAGGCTGGCTCACGAGGAGGCAGAGAGATCAAGGCGGGGTACCTCACGAGGTGCCCATGACGCAAGCCATGACGACCAAGGGCGCCAGGCGGGCGCCAGCCCGCGTAGTGTCCTCCTTTCCTCTTTGGTGCAAAGGGAGCAAGCGCGGGCGAGAGCATCAAGCAAAGGCATCCGTTTCGGTGCAACAAGACCAAGACCGTCGCAACGGCAGGAAGGAAGTCATTGTGGAGCCCAAGCCGGCGTCACCACCAGAGCCTTTGACAGGCGAGGACCAACTTTAGTCAGGATAAGTGTACTAGATGTTCCCCTTCAAAATGGCCAATTGTTGGCGCCCTTCCCGCTCAATATTTGGGAAGAGGCCCAGGGCCTTTGCCTATAAATAGGACTAGCCACCCACAAGGTAGAGGTATCTGAAAACCAGTAGAAAGAGCGACTGAACTCCCCCTAGCAGTTCATCACACCAGCCAAGAACAGACCCTCGCGAGGCTGTTCTCCCTTGTATTGTTCATCATCAGCCCAAGAGGCAATCCACCACACCACAAACTAGAGTAGGGTATTATACCACAATGGTGGCCCGAACTAGTATAAACCCTGTGTCTCTTGTGTTGTTCCTTTCATATCTTAGATCCTAGCGAGGCGGCGAGGTGCAGGTAGGTAGAGGGCGAGATCTCCGCGTGCACCCCAGTGTTCGAACCTAGAGGGTCTGCCGGAACCCGAAATCCGACAGCACTCTTTCCAATGGGTAGGCCGAAACGACTTTGATGGGATGACCTTGGAAGTAGTGCCGCAGCTTATGCGAGGCCACCAAGAGCGCGAGTAGGAGCTGCTGAGGCATGGGGTACCGTGACCTTGCATCCCGTAGCACCATGCTGACGAAGTACACCGGGTGCTTGATGAGGGTGGGCGTGCTGACGTAGCCCCTGTCTTCCGTAGGTTGAGGAGCTTTCTGAGACAATGGAGCCCCCAGCGCCTGGTTGCGTGGGGCTGCTTCTTCAGCCCTGGGGGTGTCTTCCTGTTGGGCTTGGTCCCCTGCTACCATCGTCGTGGTCCTCGCGAGGCCCTCCTGGCCTTGTGTCATCCTAGCTAGGGCTGAAGTTGAGCTGGACGCGGCCTTGACTTGGCGCTCCTCCCGAACCGCCACTAGGGCTGCGCTGGCAGAGTAGGGACTGGCGGCAAGGTAGATCACCAGGGGCTCGAGAGGGTGCGGTGCCACCATCACCGGAGGGCTGATTAAGTACCTCTTGAGGTCTTGAAACGCTTGGTCGGCCTCTTGCGTCCACTCAAATGGGCCATTTTTCTTCATCAACTTGAAGAACGGTAGGGCGCGCTCCCCCATCTTGGAGATGAAGCGCCCTAATGCAGTCATGCGGTCGGTGAGTTTCTGTATTTCTGTGAGGGTCTATGGTGGACTCATGTCTTCGATTGCCTTGATCTTCTCCGAGTTGGCCTCGATCGCCCTGTGGGACACGAGGAAACCCAACAGCTTGCTCGAGGGGACACCGAACACGCATTTCTCTGGGTTGAGTCATAGGTCTACTTGGCGAAGGCTCGCAAAGGTTTCCTCCAAGTCCTGGATTAAGGTCCTTGCTTCCCGGGACTTTACCATAATGTCGTCAATGTAAGCCTCGGCGTTCTTCCCGAGCTGCTGGCCCAATGCGATGTGCATCAGCCGTTGGAAGGTTGCGCCCGCGTTGCACAACCCAAACGGAATGCAAGTGTAGCAGTATACCCCACACGGGGTCAGGAAGGCTGTCTTCTCTACGTCTTCCACAATCATTTTGATCTGGTGATAACCCAAAAAAGCATCCAGGAAACAAAGCAGGTCGCACTCGGCAGTGGAGTCGACGAGCTGGTCGATGCGGGGAAGTCAGAATGGATCTTGTGGGCAGGCCTTGTTGACGTTGGTGAAGTCGACGCACATGCGCTCCTTCCCTCCTTTTTTCGGCACAACAACAGGATTTTCCAGCCACTCGGGGTAGCGAACCTCGTGAATGACTCCTGCCGCCTCCAGCTAGCGGGTTTCCTGGACGATGAGGGCCTACTTCTCCGTGGACTGCCGCCTCGCCTTTTGCTTCACAGGGCGCACATTGGGGCACACATTCAGGTGATGCTCAATCACCTCCCTTGGAACCCCCACTAGCTGCTTGGGCTCCCATGCGAACACCTCCTTGTTTGCGCGCAAGAATTTCACCAGCGCCTTCTCTTGATCTGGGTCGAGGCCGGCACCTATGGTGAAGGTGGCTCCTGAGGACCGATTTTCCTCGACCAGCTCCTGCTTGGTCTCCGCCTTATCCTGAGTGAACAACTGCTTCTTTTTTGTCGGTGCAACTTCCTTGGCCTCGGAGGCATCCGCGTCGGCGGGCTGCGCCGTCGCGGCAGTCTTGAAGGCCAGCTTGAGCGCCAACAGAGCCTCCTTGGTATCTCCAGCTATAGTGAGGACGCCACCGCTCCCGGGCATCTTCATGAGGTTGTAGGCCGGATGGGTTGCCGTCATGAACTGAGCCAGGACAGGGTACCCGAGGATGGCGTTGTACGGGAGGCCGATGTGAGCAACGTCAAAGTCGATCAGCTCCGTGCGGTAGTTTTCGTGGGTGCCGAAGGTCACAGGAAGGCGGATCTACCCCAGGGGACTGGAAGAACCGCCCTCAACGCCCGAGAAGGGCCTGCTGGGTCGGAGCCTCTCCAGCGGTACATGGAGGAGGCTGAAGTCCTCCACCGAGAGCACGTTGAGGCCGGCACCGCCATCAATGAGGGTCTTGGTGACGTCCACCTGGCAGATGGTGGGCATGCAGAGCATTGGGAGCGCCCCCAAACAGGCGGTGTTGACGGGGTGGTCTTCCGTGCTGAAGGTCAGGTCGGCCTTGGGCGCCACCCAGCCCGGGGGAGATCCTCACCACGCGAGGACGGCGTGATCTGGCGAAAGAACGGCTTGGTGTGGCAGTCCGAGGGTGGCGCCTGCGAACCGCCCAGGAGAGCTGCGACAACCGGGGGCGCCGGCGCCGCGTAGTGGGCGAGGAAGAGGTCGCGCAGCTCCTCCCAGGAGGCCACGGAGGAAGCCGACAGGTGATACATCTCCAACGTATCTATAATTTTTGATTGTTCCATGCTATTATATTACCCCTTTTGGATGTTTATGGGCTTTATTTTACACATTTATATCATTTTTTGGACTAACCTACTAACCGGTGGCCCAGCCCGCATTGTTGTTTTTTTGCCTATTTCAGTATTTTGAAGAAAAGGAATATCAAACGGAGTCCAAACGGAATGAAACCTTCGGGAGCATAATTTTTGGAATGAACGTGATCCATAGGACTTGGAGTTCAAGTCAAGAAGCAATCGAGGCGGCCAAGAGATAGGAGGGCGCGCCCACCTCTCCTGGGCGTGCCCCCTGTCTCCTGGGCCCCTCGAGCGGCCACCGACATACTTCTTCCTCCTATATATACCTACATACCCCGAAAACATCCAGGGAGCCACAAAACACAATTTCCACCACCGTAACCTTCTGTATCCGCGAGATCCCATCTTGGAGCCTTCGCCGACGCTCCGCCGAAGGGGGAATCGACCACGAAGGGCTTCTACATCAACACCATAGCCCTTCTGATGAGTTGTGAGTAGTTTACCACAGACCTTCGGGTCCATAGTTATTAGCTAGATGGCTTCTTCTCTCTTTTTGGATCTCAATACAATGTTCTCCCCCTCTCTTGTGGAGATCTATTCGATGTAAACTCTTTTTGCGGTGTGTTTGTCGAGATCCGATGAATTGTGGGTTTATGATCAAGTTTATCTATGAGAAATATCTGACTCTTCTCTGAATTCTTTTATGTATGATTGAGTTATCTTTGCAAGTCTCTTCGAATTATCAGTTTGGTTTGGCCTACTAGATTGATCTTTCTTGCCATGGGAGAAGTGCTTAGCTTTGGTTTCAATCTTGCGGTGTCCTTACCCAGTGACAGAAAGGGTTGCAAGGCACGTATTGTATTGATGCCATCGAGGATAAAAAGATTGGGTTTATATCATATTGCTTGAGTTTATCCCTCTACATCATGTCATCTTTCTTAATGCGTTACTCTGTTCCTATGAACTTAATACTCTAGATGCATGCTGGATAGCGGTCGATGTGTGGAGTAATAGTAGTAGATGCAGGCAGGAGTCGGTCTACTTGTTACGGACGTGATGCCTATATACATGATCATGCCTAGATAATCTCATAATTATTCGCTTTTCTATCAATTGCTCGACAGTAATTTGTTCACCCACCATAATACTTATGCTATCTTGAGAGAAGCCACTAGTAAAACCTATAGCCCCCGGGTCTATCTTTTATCATATAAGCTTTCAATCTACTTTTATTTGCATCTTTACTTTTTGCATCTATATTATAAAATACCAAAAATATATTTATCTTATCATATTATCTCTATCAGATCTCACTTTCGCAAGTGGCCGTGAAGGGATTGACAACCCCTTTATCGCGTTGGTTGCGAGTTCTTTGTTTGTTTGTGTAGGTTCGTGGGACTTGTGAGGAGCCTCCTACTGGATTGATACCTTGGTTCTCAAAAACTGAGGGAAATACTTGTGCTACTATTGCTGCATCACCCTTTCCTCTTCAAGGAAAACTAACGCAAGCTCAAGACGTAGCAAGAAGGATTTTTGGCGCCGTTGCCGGGGAGGTCTTTGCTCAAGTCAAGACATACCAAGTACCCATCACAAACTCATCTCCCTCGCATTTGCATTATTTGCCATTGGCCTCTTGTTTTCCTCTACCCCACTTCACCCTTACCATTTTATTCGCCTCTCTCTTTCCCAATCTCCTCTCTTTTCCGCTTGCCTTTTTCTTCCCCTCTCTTTCGCTTGCCCTCTTCTTCTTCCTTGCTTTTGTCTGCCGTATGTCTGAAATTGGGGAGATTCTCGTCAATATGGACGATAATGATAATATGGAGAATTCTGATGTTCCTTTTGAAGAACCCCCTATCTTGCATACTAAAAGGTTTTTAATCGGTAGTGGTAATATTATTGGAAAAGGGGTTATTCAAGACTTATTTACTTGTGTCGGTGCTTTACCTTCTATGGGCGGTTCTATTCTTCATAAAAGTAGTAGTCTTGCGGATGCTATTTCCATGCTTGTAGTTGAGCTTGAAAAACAATTTATGCATCTGCATCCTTGCATACAAAGAATTTTTCTTGAATTTTCTAATATTGAGCATTCTTCTATTAAGCGCGCCGCTACTATCTTTTTGGCACATGAGTTTAGATTTATAATAAAAGAGGCCAAAGAAATCTTTGTGCACTATAGGGTGGACGCCGGTCGTCCTCCCATAGAAGCGGTCCTCTTTGATCAAGAGGAAATTAGGCGTTTTCAATCTTTGGACTATGTTGCTTTTAACGAAAACCTTAGAAAAAAGGTTCCTACCAATGTCCTAGTTGATAGAATTTCCGAACTTAATAATGATTTTGCTCTTCAAAACAATGGCCTAGGTTACTCTCTTGAGTATAGGCTCATGAAGTTCTGCCAAAAGAATGCTTATAATGATGAATTAGTTGTGCAATATGAAGGGCCAAAGGAGGAACCCATACCTCCTGAGATTGATCTTGGGGACTTTTGTCCCATTAAATTTAGCCCTTTTAATTACTTTTTCTTGCCTCAAAGAGAAATTGCTGCTGAACATAGAGAATATGAGATGAGTTTTCGTGATCTATCTTATTATTACGGCACTACTTAGATCTATCTTCGCTTTTATGCCTAGCTAGGGGCGTTAAACGATAGTGCTAGTTGGGAGGCAACCCAATTTTATTTGTGTTCTTTGTTAGTGTTCCTGTTTAATAATAAATTTTGCATCTACTATCTGTTTAGATATGTTTTCATGTTTTAATTAGTGTTTGTGCCAAGTAGAACCTATAGGATAACCTATGATATGAGTTGATTTGATTCTGCTGAAAAACAGAAACTTTGCGCTCACGAGAAAAAATTAAATAAATCATAGAAACGTGATTTTGCATTGATTCCTTTTTACGATGATCAATAAACAAATGTTTTAGGACTCCCTATTTTTGTATGATTTTTGGAGTTCCATAAGTAACCGAAAGTTACAGATTGCTACAGACTGTTCTATTTTTGACAGATTCTGCCTTTTGTGTGTTGTTTGCTTATTTTGATGCATCTATGGCTAGTATGTAAGGGTATGAACCATAGAGAACTTGGAATACAGTAGGTTTAACACCAATATAAATAAAGAATGAGTTCATTGCAGTACCTTATGTGGTGGTTTTTCTTTCTTTCACTAACGGAGCTTATGAGATTTCCTGTTGAGTTTTGTGTTGTGAAGTTTTCAAGTTTTGGGTAAAGCTTTGATGGACTATGGAATAAAGAGTGGCAAAAGCCTAAGCTTGGGAATGACAAAGGCACCCCAATATATTCAAGAATATCCAAAAGCCTAAGCTTGGGGATGCCCCCGGAAGGCATCCCCTCTTTCGTCTTCGTTCATTGGTAACTTTACTTGGAGCTATATTTTTATTCGCCACATGATATGTGTTTTGCTTGGAGCGTCATGTATTATATTAGTCTTTGATTTTTAGTTTACCACAATCATCCTTGCTGTACACACCTTTTGGGATAAGCCCACTTGATTAGAATTTATTAGAATATGCTATGTGCTTCACTTATATCTTTTGAGCTAGATAGTTTTTGCTCTAGTGCTTCACTTATATCTTTTAGAGCACGGCGGTGGATTAATTTTGAAGAATTTTTTTATCTCTCATGCTTCACTTATATTATTTTCAGAGTCTCTTAGAACAACATGGTATTTTCTATGGTTATGAATTTGGTCCTAGAATGATGAGCATCCAAGTTGGGTATAATAAAAACTATCATAGAAAGTGCATTAAACAATAGGATCAATTTGGTGCTTGATAATTGTTTTGAGATATAAAGGTAGTAATGTTAGAGTCATGAAAGTGGGTAATTATGAAATTGAGAAATACTTGTGTTGAAGTTGGCAAGTCCCGTAGCATGCACGTATGGTAAAAGTTGTGTGACAAATTTGTTGCATGAGGTTCTCTTTTGATTGTCTTCCTTATGAGTGGCAGTCGGGGACGAGCGATGGTCTTTTCCTACCAATCTATCCCTCTAGGGGCATGCGTAGTAGTACTTTGCTTTGAGGGCTAAGTAGACTTTTGCAATAAGTATATGAGTTCTTTATGACTAATGTGAGTCCATGGATATACGCACACTCATCCTTCCATTTAGCTAGCCTCTATTATACCGTGCAACTTTAGCCGGTAGCATGAACCCATTATTTACCTTCCTCAAAACAGCCACCATACCTACCTATTATGGTATTTCCATAGCCATTCCGAGATATATTGCCATGCAACTTTCCACCGTTCCGTTTATTATTACACGCTCCATCATTGTCATATTGCTCTTTTGCATGATCATGTAGTTGACATCGTATTTGTGGAAAAGACACCTTCATAATTTTCATACATGTCGCTCTTGATTCATTGCATATCCCGGTACACCGCCAGAGGCATTCATATAGAGTCATATCTTGTTCTAGCTTTGAGTTGTAATTCTTGAGTTGTAAATCAATAAAAGTGTGATGATCTTCATTATTAGAGCATTTTCCAAGTGAGGAAAGGATGATTAAGACTATGATTCCCGCACAAGTCGGGATGAGACTTCGGACTTTACAAAGAAAAAAAGAGAGAAAGGCCAAAAAAAGGCCAAAGAAAAAAAAGAAAAAAAAGAGAAAAGAAAAAATATATAAAATGAGAGAAAAAGAGAGAAGGGACAATTGCTACTATCTCTTTTCCACACTTGTGCTTCAAAATAGCACCATGATCTTCATGATAGAGAGTCTCCTATGTTGTCACTTTCATATACTAGTGGGAATTTTTCATTATAGAACTTGGCTTGTATATTCCAACGATGGGCTTCCTCAAAATGCCCTAGGTCTTCGTGAGAGCAAATTGGATGCACACCCACTTAGTTTCTTTTGTTGAGCTTTCATGCATTTATAGCTCTAGTGCATCCGTTGCATGGCAATCCCTACTCACTCACATTGATATCTATTAGTGGGCATCTCCATAGCCTGTTGATATGCCTAGTTGATGTGAGACTATCTTCTCCCTTTTGTCCTTACAACCACCACCATATACCACCATAGTGCTATGTCCATGGCTTGCGCTCATGTATTGCGTAAGAGTTGAAAAAAGCTGAAGCGCGTTAAAAAGTATGAACCAATTGCTCGGCTCATCATCGGGGTTGTACATGATGGGAGTATTTTGTGTAATGAAAATGAAGCATGGCCTAACTATATGATTTTGTAGGGATAAGCTTTCTTTGGCTATGTTATTTTGATAGGACATGATTATTTGTTAGTATGCTTCGAAGTATTATTATTTTTATGTTTTATAAGCTTTTATCTTGAATCATTTGGATCTGAACATTCATGCCACAATAAAGAAAATTACATTGAGAATTATGCTAGGTAGCATTCCACATCAAAAATTCTGTTTTTATCATTTACCTACTCGAGGACGAGCAAGAATTAAGCTTGGGGATGCTTGATACGTCTCCAACGTATCTATAATTTTTGATTGTTCCAAGCTATTATATTACCCCTTTTGGATGTTTATGGGCTTTATTTTACACATTTATATCATTTTTGGGACTAACCTACTAACCGGAGGCCCAACCCGTATTGCTATTTTTTGCCTATTTTAGTATTTCGAAGAAAAGGAATATCAAACGGAGTCCAAACGGAATGAAACCTTCGGGAGCTTGATTTTTGGAACGAACGTGATCCAGAGGACTTGGAGTGCAAGTCAAGAAGCAATCGAGGTGGCCGGGAGATAGGAGGGCGCGCCCACCCCTCCTGGGCGCGCCCCTGTCTCTTGGGCCCCTCGAGCGGCCACCGAGGTACTTCTTCCTCCTAGATATACCTACGTACCCCGAAAACATCCAGGGAGCCACAAAAACACAATTTCCACTTCCGTAACCTTCTGTATCCGCGAGATCCCATCTTGGAGCCTTCGTCGGTGCTCCGCCGGAGGGGGAATCGACCCTGGAGGGCTTCTACATCAACACCATAGCCCTTCCGATGAGTTGTGAGTAGTTTACCACAGACCTTCGGGTCCATAGTTATTAGCTAGATTGTTTCTTCTCTCTTTTTGGACCTCAATACAATGTTCTTCCCCTCTCTTGTGGAGATCTATTCGATGTAAACTCTTTTTGTGGTGTGTTTGCTGAGATCCGATGAATTGTGGGTTTATGACCAAGTTTATCTATGAGAAATATCTTAATCTTCTCTAAATTCTTTTATGTATGATTGAGTTATCTTTGTAAGTCTCTTCGAATTATCAGTTTGGTTTGGCCTACTAGATTGATCTTTCTTGCCATGGGAGAAGTGCTTAGCTTTGGGTTCAATCTTGCGGTGTCCTTACCCAGTGACAGAAAGGGTTGCAAGGCACGTATTGTATTGTTGCCATCGAGGATAAAAAGATGGGGTTTATATCATATTGCTTGAGTTTATCCCTCTACATCATGTCATCTTTCTTAATGCGTTACTCTGTTCTTATGAACTTAATACTCTAGATGCATGCTGGATAGCGGTCGATGTGTGGAGTAATAGTAGTAGATGCAGGCAGGAGTCGGTCTACTTGTCATGGACGTGATGCCTATATACATGATCATGCCTAGATAATCTCATAATTATTCGCTTTTCTATCAATTGCTCGACAGTAATTTTTTCACCCACCGTAATACTTATGCTATCTTGAGAGAAGCCTCTAGTGAAACCTATGGCCCCCGGGTCTATCTTTTATCATATAAGCTTTCAATCTACTTTTATTTGCATCTTTACTTTTGGCATCTATATTATAAAATACCAAAAATATTTTTATCTTATTATCTCTATCAGATCTCACTTTCGCAAGTGGCCGTGAAGGGATTGACAACCCCTTTATCGCGTTGGTTGTGAGTTCTTTGTTTGTTTGTGTAGGTTCGTGGGACTTGTGAGGAGCCTCCTACTGGATTGATACCTTGGTTCTCAAAAACTTAGGGAAATACTTACGCTACATTGCTGCATCACCCTTTCCTCTTCAAGGAAAACCAACGCAAGCTCAAGACGTAGCAGCAGGTTGAGCAACCATGCGCGCGAGAGACCAGTGAGGGCCATGGGAAGCCAGTTGGCCATGATCTTGTCGTCGCCTCCAGCCTTGTGGATGGCCTCCTCATATGCCAGCAGGAAACTTGGTCGGCCACTGCACCGGGTCCGTTGCACCGTCGTAGCGCGGCGGGAACTCCGGCTTGAACTTGGTCGGCCACTTCACCTGCCGCAAGGCGGGGGCCAAGGGTCGGAGCCCCCTGGCCCCAGTGCTAGCGTCAGTTGCCGTAGCCGTAAGCGCGATGTTCACCATGAGGACGAAGCTCGGTGTTGGCGGAGAGCGGGTCGGCGGAAGGAAGAACTCCGACGCACCCCTACCTGGCATGCCAAATGTCAGATATCGGGTTATGGCAAAACCCTTAAGGTTCGAAACTGGGGTGCGCATGAAGATTTCCCCCTACCAAATCTCGCTCTCAGCCTCGCCGCGATCCATAAGCTTAAATAAATGAATCATAGCACAAGAGACACGAGGTTTATACTGGTTCAGGCCACCATTGTGGTGTAATACCCTACTCCAGTGTGTGGTGTGGTGGATTGCCTCTCGGGCTGATGATGAACAGTACAAGGGGAAGAACAGCCTCCTGAGGCGAGGTGTTCTTGTGCTTGGCGAGTGGTTCTGGTCCGAATGGATCCGTTGGGTTCGTCCCCTTCTATGGTGGTGGCTATTCCTATTTATAGAGGCCCTGGTCCTCTTCCCAAATATTGAGAGGGAAGGGATCCCACAACGGCTGTCGGGGGTTGGATACGACATATGCCAAAGGATGGCTTATCATGGTGGGAGCGAGTAGAACGTCGCCGGTGCCTGGAAGCAGGATGAGGCGAAGACATGCACGCCGGCGGAACTTACCCAGCTTCAGGGCTCTCCTAGGAGATAACACCCCTACTGCTGCTCTGCGGGGTCTCCGCATGATCACTAAAGCAAAGTGACTACAATGGTGCTGCTGGAGCTGTTTCAGGAGGTAGGAGAGGGCAAGGCTAGCTCTCTCCTTCCTGGGCTATCTGGTCTATCTCTCTCTCTCTCTCTAGGTTCGAACCCTTTGCATGGGTGCCCCGGGGGGTTTATATAGGCCTACCCCCCAGGGGTACAATAGTAATCCGGCTGGGCGCGGGTCCCAGCCGTCTGTCTCTCAGGCCGCCGTCCTTCCCGCCGGCTTCTGGGGCCCGCCGACTGGCGGGTCCCGCGGACAGGCTTGATACTGTAGCGGCACTCCTGATGACGCAGGCTCGGTCATCGGGTCGTGGCAACAGTGCCGCCGCCTATCGGGCGATCACTATCACCATTCCCCATCTTATCTGATTAATGGCTCGTGGGGCCCCGGGAGGAGTCGGCCGACTCCAGGGAGGCCGACTCCCACAGGTCCGTCTTCGGGTTGCCCAGGCCGCCTTCGGCCCACCCACTGACAGGCGGCCCCACCGCCTTCGGGTCGTACAGGCCGGCGTCGTGGGCACTGTGTACTGCGTACTGTGGCTGAGATCAGGGCAGGCATGGCAACAGTGCAGCATCTCGCCGGAGATCTTCCAGCGGTACGGCTCACTGTAGCCATGCCGGCCCTTTGTAAGCAGGGGGAGATGGCCATGCCGTGACCGTACCCCGCATCGTACTTCGGGATAAGGGAGGAGTCTTGGGCCGACTCTCCATAGTCGGCCTCCCTGGAAGTCGCCAACTTGGAGTCGGCTTATCTGGGAGTCGCCAGCTTGGAGTCGGCTTATCTGGGAGTCGCCAGCTTGGAGTCGGCTTATCTAGGAGTCGCCGTCTGGGACTCGGCATACCTTGGAGCCGCCCCTGGGACTCGGCATGAGGGGCGCGGCCTGCCCCGATGTCTTGAAATGTACTGGGGCTCGGGTTAGCCTACCCGTGGCCCATTACTCTGACAGTAGTCTCTGAAGCTGGTGAAACCCTGCGGTCGCTGTATTGTGGGGCTTCAACAGCTTCAATCTTTAACAGTGCAGACTCTGGGACTCGGCTGCCGTCTTCCCTTGGGCCGACTGTCGAAAGCCGGATCTTCGGTGAAGAGCCCTAGTTCGAAAGTCGCGGCGGGAAGCCAGGCAGCGTGGATGATACGCTTCCCCGCAGCCATCAGGGCGGTCCTATCGCGTGGCGCCTCGTGGGGAGAACAGTCTGCTTGCCCACGCGCGTGATGGGACGGGCCGTCAGGCGGGGCCCGCCACTACCGCGCCTCGGCATAAGGACGGATCCGTTGTGGCTGAGGGCGGTCGGTTTTCCCACGTCGTTACTGCGCGCAGTAACTTCGTGGGTAAATCGTGGAGCGGCATGGGGCATCGTGCGCAGTTAATCCCACGCCCGCCCCCTCGGCTTCTCAGCCCGCAGGGCTATAAGTAGGCGGGGGGAAGCGGAGCGGCATAGCTTGCGCGCCTTTCTTCCCCGCTCCCCCGCCTCATGTTGCTTTCTCTCCCTCCTTCCTCCGCCGTTGAGCAGGAGCACATCATACCGCGGCGATGAGCTCTTCCTCCGCCGTGGCCTCTGTCGTGCGCTCCGGCGTATGGGACGGCTCGGAGGTAGAGGAAGAACACATCGAGTTCCTCCGGCAGACCCGCCGTCTCCCCAGCGCGGACCTCGTGCGCGCCCGCGCCGCGCCGGAGGGGGAAATCCGGCCGGCGCCGGAAGAGGGCGAGCGGGTCATCTTCCGCTCGCACCTTATGCGCGGCCTGGGGCTGCCGGCGAGCGGCTTCTTCCGCTCGTTCCTGGAGTTCCACAGCCTTCAGCCGCACCACCTGACACCGAACACGGTGGTGCTGCTCTCCGCCTTCGCCACTCTGTGCGAAGGTTTCCTCGGTGTTCTCCCAACCATCGAGCTGTGGGGGGAATTCTTCTCTTCTAAGCTCGGCACACACATCGCCGGCGTGCCGGCCCAGTGCGGCGCCTTCATCGTGATGCGGCGTTCGACGGCCGACAACCCCTTTCCTCCCATCACGCTGATCAAGTCGGTGAAGATGTGGCAGCGCTCGTACTTCTATGTGAAGAACCTCGCCTCCGACGGCGACTGGGTCAACTTGCCGCCTTACAACGCCGCTCCCCTAACTAGGCGGCTCCCCAGCTGGTCCCACTGAGTCAAGACGCTGACTCCCGCCGGAGCCGCCTCCGTGGCGCGACTCCGAGTCTTAACGCAGTCGGAGGGACTCGTCGGGGCCGACTTGCTGGCCGCCTTCGTGGCGCGTCGAGTTCTCCCGCTCCAAGGCTGGCCTCACCTGATCTGTCAGATGAGCGGCCTCCGAGACCCAAGTCGGATGAGCACCAAGGAGATGCCCCGCAAGGAGGTGGCGAACATGGTGAATTACATCGCGCACTGCGAGTACGAGGAGGACTGGCAGTTCGGCAAGGAGCCGTACTCACGCGACAACCCTCCACCAGTGGTAACTCGCATCTCCCTGTTGTTTTATCTTTTTCCGCAGCCGGCTCCGGCTTCTGACTCTTGCTGGCTTCTTCTGAACTAGAATCCTCTTATGCAGCCTGCCGCCGGCGCCACGAGGCAGCCCCGCGAGTATGTTCCCGACCGCGCGGAGAGCGACGTCGACGACCCCGACTTGGGGGCGGCGGCGATGGAAGCCGGCGCCGAAGGCGGGGGAGGAGGGCAGAAGGTGACTTCAGGCCCTTGGCCACCTTCGCTGACTGGCCTGATGACAACGCCGAAGGCGAAGTCGCTCCGCGCCACCAGCTGAGGATCGGCCCGTCGGGCGCCGGCTCCTTCGCCGGCCAAGGCGGCACGAAGAGGCGTCACGCCGGGCCGAGTGCGCCCGGCGGCAAACTGAAAAAGCTCAAGGGGGTGGCCGCCGTGACCGGACAAGAGGAGGCGGCCGCGAAGGCCAACCGCTTCCGAAGGGAAGTGAGAAAGCCGCCGCTAGTATCCGCATAAGTCTTTACGCTATTTTATTTTCTTCGTTGAATCTTGTCCGAGTCTTTGTTTATATATTCCCTCCATTCTTCTTCAGGGCCCCTCTTTCCCTTGAGAGAGTCGCCGTCCCCTCCGTCATGGGGTCGGCAGAGACATCCGCCAATACTCGGCGGCCCGACCCTGCCGCCGACCTCCGGGAGGCGACGGAGCGGAATGCGCGGAAGAAGCGCGAGGAGGAGGAGGCCGCGCGTTCGGAGAAGGCGGAGGCCGACAGGGCAGCCGCCTCCGCCCAGAAGAAGTTGGATGATGCCGAAGCCGCCCTTGCTGCGAGATGGCGCGCCGAGGAGGCCGCGCGTCGCCGATCGGCGATGCTCGTCCCCCCACTATCGTCTGCACCGCCGCCTCCGGAGTTCACGGGGCAGACCAGGGGAGCCGGCATCGAGAACCCCGTCGTGGAGAAGGAGAGCGGCGAGGCCTCCATGTCGGACGCTCTCGTGCCGCCGCCGCCGCCTCCACCGCCATCTGGGAGACCGCACGGCAAACAGCCGGTGGATCCGTCGGAGCCGCCGGCCATGGACGAGGCCGAAGCGCGGCTGCTTCTCCAAGTCGCCTCGCCAGTGCGTCGCCGTCTTGAGAGGGCGACCTCGGCGCCGCGACCTCGGGAGATCGGTGTTGCCAGCTCGGCAACTCTAGACACCGAGGCCACAAGCGTCGCGCCGACCGGGTGGGTGCGCGGAGGCGGCACTGGGCCGCTAAATCAATTGCTCCTGGAAGTCCAGGCGAAGTTGCGGGCCGAAGGCGACGCCCTTCAAGCCTGCACTAGAGCGCACCTAGCCGCGCAAACGGCCGTCCGAGTAAGTTTCTTCTCCTTCTTGATTCTTGTTTTTCTCTGTGGGGGCGCGCCAGCGCACCCACTGGGTGTAGTCCCCGAGTTCCGGGCCGGCTGCTGAGCAGGCGGTTCGGAACTCCCTCTAGCGAGTTCCAAACACTAACTTCGTCTTCAATGACTTATTGCAGGAGTATCACAACCTCCGCGCCACTGCCTTCAACCGCAATGTTGAGGAGTTGAGCAAGCGGGCTGCCGACTTGTCGGAAAGCCGGAGTGAGTTCTTCTTCTTCGCGGGGGCGCGCTGGCGCACCCGCGGGCTGTAGTCCCCGAGATTCGGGCCGACTGCTGAGCAGTCGGGCCGGATCTTCCCGGCGATCTTCTTTGCTGACGACTAATTTGTTTCCTCTTTCGTTTTTCAGGAGCCAACGCCGCTCTTCAGGAGCAGCTGGGCGAGGCCAATACCGCCCATTGCGCCAAGGAGGAGGAGTGTGACAGGCTCGCCATGGAGCGCAACCTGCTGGCGGCGCAGCTGGCCGAGCAGAAGGAGATGCTCAAGAAGGCGCAGGACGAGGCCGAGAAGAAGGAAACCGCTCTCCTGGCCGAGTTCGAGAGCGAGCGCTCCTCCTGGACTGACACGGAGGCGATGCTGACCTCCGGCTTCCACGAGATCGAGGATATTGTGGATGGTACGTTTCTTTCGCTTCTTCGCGCTTCCGACTATGTGTCAGGCCGACTTCTGATTTTTCGACTTTCTTCTTTTTTGTCTTGGCAGCCTTCTTCCCTGGTAACTCGCAAGCGGTCCCTCTGGCCATCGAGGCTGCTCGTGAGGCACGAAGGGCGAATGGTGAGGAGATCGCCACCAATGCCCCCCGAACCGTTGATGAACAGCTCCTGAGCATTGAAGCCCGTCTTCGTCTGGTCCACCGGCATATGCGCCGGCTTCAGTGTGCCGGCGCCCAGGCAGTTGCCGCTTTGTGGCCGGATATGCCGGCTCTGCGCACCGCCAGTCGGACCGCCGACTGGCTGGAAGTCGCTGTCGGCCGTCTTGAGGCCTGGAAGGGCTCCTCGGCCCGGGCCGGAGCGCGCCGGGCCTTGGAGTTCGTCAAGGTGTGGTATCCAGGGCTGGACTTGGATTGCCTGGCCGCGTTCCAGTCAGAAGCCTAGGCCGAGCTGGAGGCCGTGGAGGGCGCCCTTATCGAGCGTGCGGCGGCCATTTCCGAGTACACGGACACTAGCGTCTTCGTGCCCAAGCGGGCTGAAGGCGGCGAGGAAGTGTCGGTAGAGTGGTTCGGGATGAACCCGGAGTATGGCGAGGACTCGGCGGAGGTGATCGACTCCAGCACTGAGGAGGAGGACGAGGCGGAGGCCGAAGGCGAGGCGGAGGTGCCAGAATACGGAGCAGGCAGCCAGCCTCAGCTTGACCGCGCCTCCTGCAATGAGCCGCGTCAAGAGAAAACGACTGCCGCCGGAGGCGATCAAACCGAGACCGCCCAGCCGACTGCCCCGGCGCCTGACACCACCTTCTCCTCCGATCCTCCAATCCCAGATGCCGCCTCCTAGGCTGCCTTTTTCGCCACTGTTTGTCTGTCTTAGTAATCTTTTGAAAACTTTGTTAGATTCAAACAATTCCACCCACTGGGTGTATCTTGAACTTCTATTCGAAGATTTGGCCAAGGGCCTATGTAAATATTAATCTGCTTTCCGTCTTTCCTTGCTTACTGCTCTTTAGGCTTTACCTTTTGCCACCTTCCTTTAGTCGTTGCCTTGTCAGTCGAGCAGCCGCTCTGCGGACTGTCGCTGGGTCAAGTGCTTGGCTACTTTAGGAAGGCAAGGACTTGGCCGTTTAGAGTTTCTTTAGCAAGTCGGATAGAAAGCGACATGCCGACTACCCAAGAGTCGGCCGTCCTTAATAGAGGCTAATAAAGACGGCGAGCCGGCTACTCATGAGTCAGTCGTCCTCTTCAGAAATGCTGGAGGCCGTCTTATGCTATGTTCGTGCTTTAGGTCCTTAGCCATTTTTCGCGTGGGTGCCCGTTCTTCCTCACTCCTGCCTGCCTCACAGTCGCTCTGCGAGCTGCGGCTTTGCCAGGAGGCGGATTAGGCACCGCACACTACTTGTCTGACTGCGGGAAGCTTCTCATAGCGCAAGGCGGCGAGTCCCCGGGCCGACTAGTCAGGCCCGGTGCCAAGCGGCTTGTAATGAAAGTAATGTACTCGGAGGCATAATTCTTATCGTACAGATAACAAAAAGGGCAGTCCCCGAGCTTGTCTCGGGGGGCCCAAAGTCTTAGTACTTTAATACAAAGGGGTAGTGTGATACATACTGCATCAACTGTAAAATCTTTGAAGAAGATTTGCATTCCACGGGCGCTCTGTCTCTTTGCCGGAATCGTCCCTCTTGCGCGCTCGGGGCTTCTGGGCATCGATCAAATAGTAGGTGCCGTTCCCTAGCACCTTGCTGATGATGAAGGGGCCTTCCCAAGGTGCCGACAGCTTGTGCTGGCCAGCTGTTCGCTGGGACAGCCGGAGCACAAGGTCGCCTTCTTGAAAAGATCTTGGTCTGACCTTCCTGTTGTAGTATCGACACAGACTCTGCTGGTAGATGCTGGACCGGCTGAATGCCAATAGCTGGCCCTCTTCCAGCAGATCGACGCCGTCTTGACGTGCTTCTTCTGCTTCTTCCTCGGTGTACATGGTGACTCGCGGGGAGTCGAACTCTATGTCCGTTGGGATGACGGCTTCGGCGCCGTAGACGAGGAAGAATGGTGTGAAGCCGGTTGACTTGTTTGGAGTCGTGCGCAGACTCCAGTGGACGGCTGGCAGCTCCTCAAGCCAACAGCCGGCAGATCGCTCCAGCGGTATGACGAATCGAGGCTTGATGCCGGATAAGATGAGGCCGTTTGCTCGCTGCACCTGGCCGTTTGACTGCGGATGGGCAACGGACGCTAAGTCCAGTCGGATGCCCTGTGTCGCGCAAAAACGGGCCAAGGCGCCTTTGGCAAAATTGGTGCCATTATCGGTGATGATGCTGTGTGGGATGCCGTATCGAGTTGTGATGTCAGCGATGAAGGTCACTGCAGTCGGACCATTCAAATTCTTGATGGGTTTCACCTCCACCCACTTGGTGAACTTGTCCACTGCGACAAGTAGGTGAGTCAAGCCACCTCGTGACGTCTTTAATGGTCCCACCATGTCCAGGCCCCAGACTGCAAAGGGCCAGGCGATGGGGATAGTCTTGAGTGCGGAAGCCGGCTGAAGTGGCTTGGAACGAAAAATTTGGCACCCCTTGCACTTTTGGACTAACTCTTTGGCCTCTTCCAGAGCGGTTGGCCAGAAAAAACTGTGCCAGAAGGCTTTGGCGACGAGCGCCCTTGAGGCCGCGTGGTGACCGCACTCGCCTTCGTGGATGTCTCTAAGGATTGCCTGGCCTTGTTCTGCTTCGACACAGCGTTGGAAGACACCGGTAATGCTGCGCCTGACCAGCTCTGTGTTGACTATGGTGTAGGCTGCTGCTCGGCGTTGCACTTGCCGAGCCAAGATTTCGTCAGTTGGCAGCTCTCTGTTTACTAAGAATCTGAGGATGGGCTGGGCCCATGAAGGTGCTGCTATTTCTTCAACTGCCACTAGTGCGACTTGGATAAGGGCGGCCGGGCTGGGAGGCGGCGGGTTGGAGTCTGCAGCCGCTTGTTGATTTAACAAAGTCCCGGGGCTGACTGGATCAGTCCCCGGGCCGAGCTCTGGAGTCTTCGATCTTGCTACCGCAGTCCCTGGGCCGGGTTCTGAAGTCCCTGAGCCGGCCTCGACTGTATGTTTCTTGGAGTCGGATCCGTCCTCCTCAGGCGGAGCCGACACATAGATTGAATCTGATTCTGGTGACGGCTTGATAGAAGGCTTGAGGAGGCGCCGGAGGGCGACACCAGATGGTATTGCCTGGCGGGTGGAGCCGATTCGTGCCAAGGCGTCTGCTTGGTCGTTGTCGTTCCTTGGCACGTGGAGGAACTCGCACCCCTCGAAGTATCCGCTGAGTTGCTGGACGAGGAAACGGTAGCTCGCCATATTTGCGTCCTTGGCGTCCCAATCGCTAGATGATTGCTGGACCACAAAGTCAGAGTCGCCATAACTCAGGATCCGGCGAATGCCGAGTTCTTTGGCAAGCCGGAGCCCGTGGATGAGCGCCTCGTACTCGGCCACGTTGTTGGAGGCGGCGAAGTGGATCTGTAGAGCATATCTGAGCTTGTCGCCCTTGGAGGAAGTGAGGACGACGCCGGCTCCCAGGCCGGTGCGCATCTTGGAGCCGTCGAAGTGCATCCGCCAATGGGTGGAGTCGGGCGCTGGCGGCAGATACTGGGTCTCGGCCCAGTCGACGAGGAAGTCGGCCAGTGCTTGTGACTTGATGGCGGTGCGGGGCTCGTAGTAGATGGTGTAGGGAGCCAGGTCGATGGCCCATTTGGCCACCCGGCCAGAAGCATCTCGACTTCCAATGATCTCGGGCAGTGGAGCTGTGCAGACCACGGTGATTGGATGCTCCTGGAAGTAAGGCTTCAATTTCTTGGCGGCAAAATGCATGCCATAGCACATCTTCTGGTAATGGGGGTAGTTCTGCTTGGAGGTCGACACCACCTCGCTCCAGTAATATACCGGTCTCTGGACCGGTAGCGCCTTGTCTTCCTCCTTGCGCTCGACTACAATGACCATGCTGACTACTCGGCTGGTGGCGGCAATGTATAGGAGCATGGGCTCTTTGGGAGTCGGAGCCGCCAGCACAGGGGGAGTAGTCAACATCTTCTTTAGTTGGAGAAAAGCCTCGTCCGCCTTGGGAGTCCACTCAAAGAAGGTCGTCTTCTTCATGAGCTGATACAAAGGGAGAGCCTTCTTGCCCAGTCGACTGATGAATCGGCTGATGGATGCCAAACAGCCGGTGAACTTCTGCACATCTAACAGTCGTCTGGGTGCCTCCATCCTTTCGATGGCCTTGATCTTTACTGGATTGCACTCTATGCCGCGTTCGGAGACCAGGAAACCGAGGAGCTGGCCGGCTAGTACTCCAAAAACACACTTCTCCGGGTTGAGCTTGATCTGGAATCGGCGTAGATTCTCAAATGTTTCCTTGAGGTCCTCCAGCAAGGTTCCATGCTTCTCTGTCTTCACCACCACGTCATCCACATAAACGTGGGCATTTCTGCCGAGTTGCTTCAGGAGGCACTTCTGCATGCAACGCTGAAAGGTGGCGCCGGCGTTTCTTAAGCCGAACGTCATGGTCAGGTAACAGAAGGCTCCAAATGGCGTGATGAAGGCGGTCTTCAGTCTGTCAGCTGGGTTCAGCTTGATCTGATGATATCCTGAATATGCATCTAGGGAACTCAACAGCTCGCATCCGGCTGTGGAGTCTATCACCTGATCAATTCTTGGCAGAGCAAATGGGTCCTTGGGGCAGGCTTTGTTGAGGCTTGTGTAATCAATGCACATCCGCCACTGCTTGTTCTTCTTCAGCACCAGTACTGGATTTGCCAGCCACTCTGGAAAAAATACTTCCATGATGAAGCCGGCTGCAAGGAGTCGGGCTATTTCTTCTCCAACAACTCTTCTTTTTTCTTCTGACAGGCGGCGCAAGGGCTGCCTGATGGGCTTCATATCAGATCGTACGTGTAATTTGTGCTCGGCGAATTCCGTCGGGACACCAGGCATGTCCTTGGGGGACCATGCGAAGATGTCACGATTCTCACGGAGGAAATCGACGAGCTCGCCTTCCTATTTGCTGTCAAGGCCTGTGCCCACGACAGCGTACCTCTCCGGGTGCTCCGGGTCCAACGGTATCTTCTTTGTTTCTCTGGCCGGCTTGAATGATCCTTCTGCTTCCGACTCCTTGGGGTTAGGCGATAACTCGGGCTGCTTGCCGGCCATCGCGATGACCCGATCAAGGAGCCGTTTCTCAGCTGCGATCACCAAGGACTCGGCCAGCCGACTGCTTTCGGCCGCGCAAGCGGACGACATCCTGTAGTCGCCGGACATGGTTAGGATTCCCTTGGAACTCGGCATCTTCATCTTGAGATGGCGTAGTGGGGGACCGCCATGAACTTGGCCAAGGCGGGTCGGCCAAGCAGTGCTGGGCTCTCAAGGTCCACCACCTCAAACCAAATTGGCTCTCGGCGGAAATGATCTTCGTCTCCGAAGAGGACATCTATCAGGATCTTGCCGATTGGTGAGCAGGAAAGGCCAGGGACGATTCCGTGGAACATAGTCCGGCTGCACTGAAGCTGTCTTCGCTTGATTCCTAATTTCTCCATTGTATCCTTGTACAGGATGTTGATACTACTGCCTCCGTCTATCAGTACTCGCGAGAAGCGAGCGGCCCGCCTATCTGTGGCGAGTGTGGCGCCTAAGACCAAGGCGTAGGAGCCTGGACTCGGCATCACCTCTGGGTGATCAGCTCTGCTCCAACTGATAGGCCTCTCGGACCAATGCATGAACTCTGGAGTGCTTGATGCAACCGTGTTCACTTCTTGCTGCTGTTGGCGCCTGCTGCGCCGGTCATCCGCTACACTGGTGAACACCACATAGGCTCCGTGCTCATCTTGGACCTCGTCTTGTATCGTGCCGACTGGCCTGACGGCCGGCTGCTGGGGCGGTGGTGGAGAAGGCGGCCCAGCAGGAGCGAGAGCGAGCAGGCCGTCCCCCTTGGCGATTCTGGTCAGCCAGTGGCATTTCTTGGTGGTGTGGTTCGACGGCTTCGCGCCGCTGTGAAACTTGCAGGGACCATCTAGAGTCTGCTCGTAGGAGAAAGCTGGCAGCCAGTTGGACTTGCCGCCCTTCTGCCGCTTCGCCGGAGGCGGTCCCTCCAGCTGCTGGTCCTCTGCCGTTGCCACTTGCCGACTGCTGGAAGTCAGCTACGAGGCTTTACGCTTCTGGTCATTCTGCTGTTGCCGCCGACTGGTGTCTCCAGCCGGATTTCTTGGAGCCTGAGGGGCGACTTTGCCAATTGTGCTGACCCGAATCTCTGCCTTCATGGAGGAGTCGGCCGTGGCGTACTTGTCCGCTGTGATCAGCAGCTCATCGAGGGTCTCCGGCTCGTCGCAGAGGAGCTTGTGCTTGAGGAGGGTGCCTTCTCTGCACCCGGCAGTAAAGTACTCGATGGCCTGCACCTCGTGCACGCCCTCGCAGGAGTTCCGGAGCTCGCCCCATCGCGTGAGGTAGTCGCGAGTAGACTCATCAGGGCCTTGCACGCACAAGGAGAGCTGGCGTGGCTTAGGAGGTCGCTTGTACGTGCTCGTGAAGTTGCGGACGAAAGCCTCGGTGAAGTCGACCCAGCTATTCATGCTGCGAGGCTTCAGACTGTTTAACCACGTCCGGGCCGAGCCCTGGAGCATGAGCGGGATGTATCTTACGGCAACACGCTTGTTGCCGTTTGCTATGTTGACGGCTGTGGAGTAGTCGATCAGCCAATCTTCCGGCTTCACGGTGCTGGTATATTTGGGCGTGTCTCGGGGGAGCGTGAACCCTTTGGGAAAGGGCTCGTCCCGGATGCGGGGTCCAAAGCAGGGGGGCCCAACTCGTCTTCTTCTTCCAGCGCCAGGGATCGGTGGAGTCGGTCGATCCGGTGGCGGGCGTTGTTCTCTTCGACTCCCTCTCGGCGGCCAAGGCGGTCGCCGAGAGTCGGATGTTCTATGGGCGGCGGGGAGACTTGTCTTTCTCGGCGAGGAGGGGGAGGTAAGTAGTCATCCCGCCATTCCACCGCTCTAGGGCGGCCGTCTTGGTCGCGCTCGATGGTGATGTGAGTCCGACTGCGGCTGGCAGCCGGCTCCTTGTCCTTCTTCCCACGGGCCCCGCCATTCGGCGTTCAAGACGTCGCACCTTGGTCTTGGCGAGGCGGTGGGTCGTCGTTTTGGCGCTGCGGCGCCTCGGTGCGGCAGCCGGCATTATTCTGCGCGACAGCCGCGTCGAGGAGCTGCTGAACTCGCTCCGTCATTATGCGGCGCTCTTCGCCTTCGAAGTTGTCGAGCTCGTCTGCCGCCGCCTGGGCAGCACGGATATTCTCTGCAGGCGTGGCATACACAGGGCGATCAGCCCCGAAGAAGTTGGCGATTGCCGCGCCGCGCTGTCGGACCGCACCTAAGCGGCTAGGCCCGGTTGGGGCCGGCGAGCCGCCTACGGCGTGATCCATCTCTCGTTGGTAAGCTTCTGACATGCGCCTCATGCTTGCCAGCTTCTTCGCGCCCTCGATGAGCTGAAGGCGGAGCGCCTCCAGCGTCCCGGCGTTGGCATCTTCCGGAATCGGTGCTGCAAGGTCTCGCAGGGCCGCATCAAACGGGTCATGCGCTCCTTCGCCGGAGCGCTCGCCATGCTCGAGGACGAGGACCTCAGTGACGGTGCTTCCACCGCTCCCCGCGTACGAGAGCGGCTCGTCGTAGACCACCACATTGGTGGGGAACGCGTCGAGCGACGCGGTGTCGGAGTCGACCAGCATCGGGTCGGTGGATCCTATGGACTCCAGGTCCGCGGCAGGCTCGCCGGCGACATGGAGTTGGTTGAGGAGGCCCGCAAGGAGGCTCTCGAGGCCACTCGTGCCTGCGTCGGGCGCAGGCTCGTTGGAGAAGCAAACCTCGCCGACAAGATCGGCGAGGCAGCTGGCCGCACAGGCGATCTCAGCGCCGCATAGTGCGTCGGCACAGACGCCGTCCGGCGTGCCGGGCTGGCTGTGCTCGCCGGGGAGGAACAGGGTTCCCGTCTAGAGCAGATCTCCGGACGACGGTGCACCTCCCCCACGGTGGGCTCCAAATGTCGGGGGTTGGATACGACATATGCCAAAGGATGGCTTATCATGGTGGGAGTGAGTAGAACGTCGCCGGTGCCTGGAAGCGGGATGAGGCGAAGACATGCACGCCGGCGGAACTTACCCAGCTTCAGGGCTCTCCTAGGAGATAACACCCCTACTGCTGCTCTGCAGGGTCTCCGCATGATCACTAAAGCAAAGTGACTACAATGGTGCTCCTGGAGCTGTTTCAGGAGGTAGGAGAGGGCAAGGCTAGCTCTCTCCTTCCTGGGCTATCTGGTCTATCTCTCTCTCTAGGTTCGAACCCTTTGCATGGGTGCCCCGGGGGGTTTATATAGGCCTACCCCCTGGGGGTACAATAGTAATCCGGCTGGGCGCGGGTCCCAGACGTCTGTCTCTCAGGCCGCCGTCCTTCCCGCTGGCTTCTGGGGCCCGCCGACTGGCGGGTCCCGTGGACAGGCTTGATACTGTAGCGGCACTCCTGATGATGCAGGCTCGGTCATCGGGTCATGGCAACAGTGTCGCCGTCTATCGGGCGATCACTGTCACCATTCCCCATCTTATCTGATTAATGGCTTGTGGGGCCCCGGGAGGAGTCGGCCGACTCCAGGGAGGCCGACTCCCACAGGTTCGTCTTCGGGTTGCCCAGGCCGCCTTCGGCCCACCCACTGACAGGCGGCCCCACCGCCTTCGGGTCGTACAGGCCGGCGTCGTGGGCACTGTGTACTGCCTACTGTGGCTGAGATCAGGGTAGGCATGGCAACAGTGCCGCATCTCGCTGGAGATCTTCCAGCGGTACGGCTCACTGTAGCCATGTCGGCCCTTTGTAAGCAGGGGGAGATGGCCATGCCGTGACCGTACCCCGCGTCGTACTTCGGGATAAGGGAGGAGTCTTGGGCCGACTCTCCATAGTCGGCCTCCCTAGAAGTCGCCAGCTTGGAGTCGGCTTATCTAGGAGTCGCCAACTCGGAGTCAGCTTATCTGGGAGTCGCCAGCTTGGAGTCGGCTTATCTGGGAGTCGCCGTCTGGGACTCGGCATACCTTGGAGCCACCCCTGGGACTCGGCATGAGGGGCGCGGCCTGCCCCGATGTCTTGAAATGTCCTAGGGCTCGGGTTAGCCTACCCGTGGCCCATTACTCCGACAACAGCCATTTTGAAAAGGGGACAGCTAGTATAGGCTATCCTGACTAAAGGTGGTCTTCGCCTGCCAAAGGCTCTGGTGATGACACTGTCTTGGGCTCCACGATGACCTCCATCTTGCCGTGCTGCTAATCCTAGTCTTGTTCCACTGATATGGAAACCTTTTCCTGATGCCTTGGTACTCCGCGCCTGTGCTTGCCCCCTTAGCACTAAAGGGGAAACTAGTACTCTACGCACGCTGGCTCCCGCCTGGCCTTGGTCGTCATGGCTTGCGTCATGGGAACCTCGCGAGGTACCCCCTTGCCTTGATCTCTCCGCCTCCCTTGTGAGCCTCCTTGATGAGGCCGCTCCTGAGGAGGCCTTGCATCATCCGCCCCACGAGGCTTGGCCCCTCGAGAGGGTCTTGAGTGTTTGGTTGATGAAGATGGGCCGCTGGTGGAGCCACGCCGTGGGCTGCAGGCAGGCAAGGCTGGATACCCCCATATCCAGACGCCGACAAGATCGATCAAAAATGATAACTTTGAGGTGGGTTCATACCCTACAATAATCTCTTCGTTTGTTCTCCACTATTAGTGACTTTGGAGTGACTCTTTGTTGCATGTTGAGGGATAGTTATATGATCCAATTATGTTATTATTGTTGAGAGAACTTGCACTAGTGAAAGTATGAACCCTAGGCCTTGTTTCCTAGCATTGCAATACCGTTTACGCTCACTTTTACCACTTGTTACCTTGCTGTTTTTATATTTTCAGATTACAAATACTCATATCTACCATCCATATTGCACTTGTATCACCATCTCTTCGCGGAACTAGTGCACCTATACAATTTACCATTGTACTGGGTGTGTTGGGGACACAAGAGACTCTTTGTTATTTGGTTGCAGGGTTGTTTGACAGAGACCATCTTCATCCTACACCTCCCACAGATTGATAAACCTTAGGTCATCCACTTGAGGAAATTTGCTACTGTCCTACAAACCTCTGCACTTGTTGGCCCAACAACATTTACAAGAAGAAGGTTGTGTAGTAGACATCAGATATGTCTGGGTTCATGGATTGTGTTCAGACATCTTGGCCTGCCCCCATAAGGAAACTGCTGCCATTCTTACTGAAAAATTTAAAAGGTTAAGGACAGATCTTAAGAAATGGAAAATAGGTTTATCCAGATTGAAACTTCTGATGAATGCTTGTAATGTAGACATCCTTGCCTTTGATAACCTAGAAGAGCAAAGACCTCTGGCTAGGCCTGAATTCAATTTCAGAGGGATTGTCAAGTTACATCTTGAGGATCTTCTTCACATGCAGTACATTTATTGGAAGCAAAGATGCACCATCAGATGGATTAAAGTGGGGGAGGAAAATTCCAAGTTTTTTCAAGCAATGGCAACTGAGAGATTTAGAAGGAATACTATCTCCAGTCTAATTAATGCTGATGGGCTGACTCTATCCTCTCATAGTGAAATGGCCGGACTTCTTTGGTCTTCTTATAAGGATAGAATGGGAGTTTCAAGTGGAATTGACATGTTGTTTGATCTTGAAAATTTGATTCAGCTTGTCCCTAGTCTTGAAAGTTTATCTGGACCTTTCACAGATGATGAGATAAATGAGGTTTTGAAGCATTTACCTACTGATAGAGCACCAGGACCTGATGGCTTTTCTAGCTTGTTTGTTAAGAAGTGTCGGCATGTAATCAAGGATGATATTCTCAAATTAATCTCTGACTTCTATGAAGGAAGATTTTCTTTGTAGAGTATTAATGGTTCCCTGGTGACTCTCATTCCAAAAGTACTTTCTCCTGAAGGACCAAATGATTACATGCCAATCTCTCTCACAAATACTTCTTTGAAGTGTCTCACTAAACTTCTAGCAAATATAGTGCAGAAGGTTATCCTAACATGCATTCATCAAAATCAATATGGTTTCCTTAAAACAAGGTCTATCCAGGACTGCATTGCTTGGAGTTTGGAATACATTCATCAGTGTCATCAATCAAAGAGACCCATCCTTATCCTGAAGCTTGATTTTGCTAAAGCTTTTGACACTTTTGAACATGATCTGATCTTTCTTATGTTGAAATACAAGGGTTTTGATGCTAAATGGATCGGCTGGGTTAAGGAGCTCCTCTCATCTGGATCTTCTTCTATCCTTCTCAATGGTATACCTGGCAAGTAATTCAACTATAAGAGAGGTGTAAGGCAAGGAGACCCTCTGTCACCTCTTCTTTTTGTTATTGCTACTGATTTGTTGCAATCTATGGTCAACCAAATGCTTCAGCAAGGATTACTTACTCTCCCAATACCATCCGATGACCCAGATTTCCCATAGTTCAATATGCAGATGATACCTTGTTGATTATACAAGCTGATGAGGGGCAGTTCTTAGCTCTGAAGAATATGCTCAATGCATTCTCCAAATCAACTGGCTTAAAAGTTAATTTCCAGAAGTCATGCATATTGTCCATCAATGTTTCACAAGATGAGGCCATTAGATTGGCTGCAATCTTTGGCTGTCAAGTTGTATCTCTCCCTTTCACTTACCTGGGACTGCCTATGGGTACTTCCAAACCTAGGGTGCAAGACCTTGTACCTGTTGTGGACAGAGTCGAAAGGAGTCTATCTACTAGTTCCTCCCTGCTTTCCCTAGGTGGAAGGTTACAGCTACTGCAGTCAGTCCTTTCCTCCATGCCCATCTACTTTCTTTGCAGTCTTAGATTACCAGCTGCTATTATTAATCAACTTGAGAGAATAATGAGGCAATGTTTATGGAGAGGCAATGCTGACACTCCTAAACAATCCTTAGCATCCTAGCCGATGGTTTGTAAGCCAAAAGATAAAGGGGGCATGGGGATCATCAACCTTGCAATTCAGAATAAGGCCTTGCTCACTAAAAATTTGCATAAGTTTTATAATAAGGCTGATATACCATGGGTTTCTCTCATTTGGGACACTTATTATAATGGGGTAGTTCCTCATGCAACTGTCCAATGTGGATCTTCATGGTGGAGCGATATCATGAAGATAAATGATGTTTATCGAGCTCACTCTATTTTCACAACCAATGATGGAAATAGTACTCTGTTTTGGCATGATGCATGGAGCTTAGGCGGAAACCCTCTGCCAATTAAGGAGAAATTCCCGAGGCTCTTCTCCTTTTCCCTTGATGACAAAACTTATGTTAGAGATTCTTTTGAGGACTTTGATATTGCCACATATTTCCAGCTGCCCCTATCTCATGAAGCAATGGATGAGTTGGTTGCTCTCAAGTCTGCTTTATCTGAACTGCACATAAGACCTAATGAACCTGATTTCTGGTCATGGACTCCTGGAAAAGGTCCTTACTCTTCTAAGAGTTATTATGCAATGGCTCATGCACATCTTCCTGATGATGATCCCTGCAAATGGATATGGAAGAGCAGGTGCATTATGAAAATCAAAGTTTTTTCTTGGATGATGCTGAATGATAGACTAAACACGAGAGACATGCTTCTGAGAAGGCATTGGAGATCTGAGGAGGATGATAATCTTTGCCCTATGTGTGTGGCTCAATTGCATGAGGACATAGATCATCTCTTCTTCAAGTGTACTTTCAGCAACAGGGTTTGGAATTATCTGCAGATTACCTGGTATGCAGGGTTAAACCCTAGGGAGTGCATTTTGGCTGCCAAGAGAAGTTTTCAACACCTTTTTTTCTTTGAGGTGGTTTATCTTGCTGCTTGGAGCATCTGGACCACGAGGAATGCAAATATCTTTAGACATACCAGGCCAACTTTTGGCGGCTGGGGCCAAGTTTATTCATGACATCACCCTGCACTCACATAGGATGAAGTCTTCGATCAAGCCCCTTCTTCTCTAATGGATCAATGCTCTACCTTAATCATGTGACATCTCCTTATGTACATTTGTATATATTTGTTGTACATTGATAGGTAGGTTTCTTTCCTACTCATAGTTAGATTTAGATAGTTTTTTCTTTTTGTAAAGACTTGGGGCCTATTTTAATAAAAGGCTGTGGGGCTTTTGCCTCACAGTGTTTAGTCAAAAAAGTGTAGCTAAATCGAAAAGATGCACATGCAGCCACGTGGGGAGCTGGGGCAGTAGAGCAAGGCCACTTTGGAAGAACTTATACCCGAGGGTCGTCGGGATGTCAGAGGCGACAGGTCGGATCTGCGCGTAATATGGCAGGGAGGAAGAAGGGTCGGAGGACCTCCCAAGCCGGCACTGTGTCGGACAGAACGACACGGGCAGAGGATCGAGACACGTCGGCAGCTGTGGGTTTCCTCCCTCGCTGCCGATGACCGCGTGAACGATGCACTAGTCCTCTACACACACTGGCCGAGGGGATCCGGCCGGATCTGTGACCAGCGGTAAGCAGAGAGAAAATGTCGATGCCGCTATCTTGTCCTAGTAAAGCAAGCGCTCAGGCCCTTGCCTATATATATAGTGGAGTGTTTATCTTTTTCTCTCCACAACAAGCATTTCAATTTGTGTATGTGGCATTAAAGAAAAGAAACTCTCTATTTAACGTGACTAACTGTATGACTCCTACTTACTAGTACAGTAGTAGTATTGTTTCATTGTGCTCCCCGGCCCCCCATTCATTGAACAACCCCACGGGTGAATAAACATACAGTACTAGTATTTATATAGAACGAACCAGCTCAAACTATTTTGGCTTTGAGATATCGATGGTACAGTTTGACCACATTTCATCAATGGACTCAGTACTTTGAAGTAACCTATACGTATATGCACGGTTTACATTCCGAATCGCTAGCTAGAGCTTGAACTGTATTTGTTTACATGTACCACGTTTTTCTTTTGGTTTTTTGCTCCATGGCGCAATTCATTGATACAAAATTGTACTATGAGTAGTTAAAAGTTGAGGGCGGGGCTTTTCCCGGGCAGTACACGCGACAGTTTTCGCGTAGGCGGTTTTACAAAGAGGCAAGGAGGGTGAGGGAGTAGCGGGTTTAACTGCTAGAAAGGTAGGGTTGTGCGATTTGACGGCGCGTTACTGCTGGAAAGACGGGGTCTTGTGATATGACTTCTCACTATAGTCATGAATTACTAGCGCTACGACCGGGGTGATGCCCCACCCGTTCCCCACCCTAATCTGGTGCATGACACGTCGACCTGGATGCTGGCTCTCCCACATATCGGTGAAGTACGTAAAAGGAGCAAAGAATCATGCGGTATATATAGTGTATATACTAGTACTACTACTCATGTCAGAGGAGTGCAAACCACGGTAGCCTAGTGAACCAGCAGGCGATAGGCCATAGAAAACAATGTGGTGATATGGCCATAAAAAACAATATGCTATAGTCCAGTCTATAACATGTACAATACTACTCCTCTTCCTCCTCGTCTCGGTTCATCGCCATCATACTTTCCCAATTCCTGTGTTCTCAGTATCCTGCGAATCAAAGAGGTCCTTAGACTGGTTTAGTTCCGGTCATTTTTTATAAATGTGTGATGTCCAAAATTTAATGAACGTGCTTCGGTTTCTATGAAAATAATCCAATTTGCATGTAGTAATTCATTTATTTATTTATTATTCTGCGGGGGGTTTGCATGTAATTCGTGAGGTCTGAAATGTAAAGTACGCCGGCATGGTTGCATATGCTCCGAGTCGTGCATGCACTACGACCCAAATGCTCTATGTCCCACATGTCGGCGAAAGAGAGCACGTGGAAATGGAGGAGTACATATAGGAGGATAAATGCATGAAAATAATATGTACTATGAAGTGTAGCTGCAGTTCGGAAATATGTACTATGAGGTGTAGTCTACTTACATGACAATTTTGTCTCATGCAAGAGCCTGGCTATATGTGTGCTCCAAGGCTCCTCACCACGCCCCACCCCTACACAAAGACTGCCACGCGGGCATTCTCAACTGCAATGTTCGGGTTGCGCTTGGCTCTTCACCTCTTTGAAAAGACGAACAATGATGTTACTACTTCTATAGTATCAAATCAGCTGATGCATGTCCGTCCATCGTGTGCGGGAGGGATAGCTTGTTGTAGTAAGCAAAAGTCTGTCCTCGTCTGCGAGCCACCGCATGCATGGGCAAGGGAGAGGGCGTGTAGTACTAAATGAAGCTTCTCCTTGTTGTAAGAGTTGACGCGACACATCATAGCACTGGCCCCACATGCTTGCCTCTAAACTTGGCTAAAAGACCCGCGGTGTACAATATATTTGCTGCAACCTCTAACATTTACCCCACCACAAATTAAAGTATATATTCCTGTCTTGTCCAGATGAGCGTGCAAACTAGAATCACCAGGATGACAGGTAGGTCCATAAGATTATTTTAATCAAAAAATGCTTCAAGACGGCCTGGAGCCGACTCCAACGATTTTAATCTTAGAGGCACGGTACACTCTATCCTAGACTACGTCACTATACTACCTCCCCTACACATGAAACTGTCGCACGAGCGTCCGGGTTGCGCTTGGCTCTTCACCTCTTCGAGAAGTCAAACAATTTTGGTACTACTACAGTGGAGTACTACTAGTATGCTTCTGGCCATCTGACACCGAATGAACTGCTGCATGTCCACCGCGTGAGGGAAGGAGAGCGTGTAGCGAAAGCTTCTCCTAGTCCTGCAAGCCACCATGCTCTAGGACCAAGGCAGTGGAGTATTCCCCATACAGATATCGTGCCTCGCATCTAATTGAACGCATGGACGGTCAGTGTTTAATGCAAGAGTTGCTCCTAGGCATGCATATTAGGCATGCATTGGCTGCATGCTCAAGAGGTTTATACCCACCAATTTCTCTCCTCTTAAATAACCATCCAACACACCAACGAGAGGGAGTCCGAGGAGAAATCAACACTTCCCAATGTGACTTAATTGCAACTTTAATTACGGGGTCTAATAGGAAGGGACATGCTTAGACTGCTCAAGGGCCTAATAAACCTGGACAGAGGGAGTAGTACTCGGTTATAAATACTACTATGCCAAGATGATTGCACATTCCTCCTCAACTCCTCATCCACAAAAGCAACCAAGTCATTCAGCATCATTCTCTTGTGTCTGCCATGGCTAGCATGAGTTCCGGGTCAAGAGATTACCACCAGGGAGAGGCAAGCATGGAAGCAGACGCACGAGAGATGTCCCACTTAGCCGCGAAAGTGGCCGACATATCCCGCCTCGCGGCAGTAGTAGCACAGAGGTCATGCCGCGCCGCCGAAGCAGCACATAGGTCCCGCCGCACCGTGGATGCAGTAGACTGGTCCGGCAATGCCGTAGAAGTAGCAAAGATGTCCTGCCGCACCGCGAATGTAGCAGAGATGTCCTCCTATGTCGCGGCGGCTTGGGAAAATGTCTCGCGAGCAGGCGAGGACTCTTACAGGCACATGCATGCAATCGTCCATAGCCAGATGGATCAGATCTCTGGCTAGATGAAGCTGTAGGACGAGATGAATGCCTCATTTGAATAGGATATCGACGTCATCTGGCAAGTAGGGGAGGGCAATGCGAAGCTCCGAGTTGAGCGCGACCTGCTGAGGGCGAAGCAGGCGGAGGAGACTGCTGCCTTGGTGAAGAGGACGGGCGTAATAGTCAAGAAACTTATGGATGAGAATGCCATGCTCCGCTTCGAGCGCCAAAGGCTGGTGGAGGAATCTGTGGTTGCTGCCGAGAAACATATTAAGGACATGAAGCTGATGAAAGAGATCATCGCCGCGAGAACTAGTCTCCGCGACCTGCAGCGCATCAAGAAAGTAGAGATCAGCGAGCCGGATCGTTGTATGCGTCTTCCTTCTTCTTTTTCCCCTGTGTATTTCGGGCATAGCCCCATGTGGCCTTTTTAATTATCTTCCTAGATATGTAAGACAATTATTATCCACTGTCGGTGTCCTTATATATTCATGAGTCTTGCTATAAGTTGTATTAGATGCTATATAGGTCCATCGGATCTTACATCAAGATCCGTGTAAAATTTTCTTTTTAGATTTTCCTTTTTCTCTCTTAAATCTCAGTCGAGTGAGACACAGTCACACCATTCAACAGGGGCTTCTGCGCCATTAATGGAGACCTTGGGAGAGAGGTGGGCGGCAGATTGAGGTCAAAGGGCTCTCCTCCTGATAAGCACGCGCAGGGATCTGATCGCACGCCTCCCGTACTCAAATAGCTACCCTGCACGACGCCTCTTAGCTAATAAGAAAAGGGGACGCGTGGAGGTACGTAAATGGTAAGTAGAATGCCCATGGTTTCAATAATACTTGTGTTTCCGATTGTAACGTGACATCACTTGTTCCAAAATAACTTTGTTGATTGTTAATGTGTGCACCTTCGCAAATTAGACAACAAAGTTACCACAGCATGTTGGTGCCATGTCATGACACCAAGCCGAGTTACATGATTTTCATGTGTGTTTTGGATTTACAGGAATTAAAAAACCAAGTTTCTCAATGTTTCCGGTCGAGCCATGATGCCCCAGATTTTTAAATTTCATTCCCATTTCTTGCATGGGACATAGAAATTTACCCGAGGACACACATGTGATTTTTCAACCAACTTTGGTGCACTGGAGCATGTGCTTGTAGTTCAAATTTGAATTATGCACATTAAATGATGAGAAACTCAATTAATCTATAAAAGGCCAAACGAACCCGGAATAATTCCAAAATTTAACACGACACTCTATATAGTTCTATGTTGACTCTGTAAAGAAAATCAAGGGGGGCAGCGCATATCGTTTCACACACAAAGGTGGCATGTTCCCTCTCAGAACCATGAGCCTTCTTGAGAGAAGCTCCGGTTTGCAAGAAGCTTATACCAAAACTTGTTCCAATTCAACCAATTTTTTTACAACGGCATGATAGTACCATGACATGACACCATGCCAAGTTTCATGATTTTCGGGCGTGTTTTGAATTTACAAGAATTTTAAAACCAGGTTTCTCAATGTTCTCGGTCGAGCCACAACGCCCAGATGTTTACATTTCATGCCCATTTCTTGCATGGGACCTAGAAATTCACCCGAGGACACACATGTTATTTTTCAACCAACTTTGGTGCACTAGAGCATGTGCTTGTAGTTCAAATTTGAATTATGCACATTAAATGACCAGAAACTCAATTAATGTATAAATGAGGCCAAACGAACCCGGACTAATCCCAAACTTTAACACGATAGTCATATAGTTCTATGTTGCCTCTGTAAAGAAATTCAAGGGGGGCAGCGTATATCATTTCGCACACAAAGGTGACATGTTCCCTCTCAGAACCACGAGCCTTCTTGAGAGAAGCTCCATTTTGCAAGAAGCTTATACCAAAACTTGTTCCAGTTCGGCCAAGTTTTTTACCACAACATGTTAGTGGCATGTCATGACACCATGCCAAGTTTCATGTTTCCAGGCAAGTTTTGGATTTACAGGAATTAAAAAACCAAGTTTCTCAATGTTTCTGGCCGAGCCATGACGCCCAAATGTTTGAATTTCATTCCCATTTCTTGCATGGGACCTAGAAATTTGCCCGAGGACACACATATGATTTTTCAACCAACTTTGTTGCACTGGAGCATGTGCTTGTAGTTCAAATTTGAATTATGCACATTAAATGTCAAAAAACTCAATTAATGTATAAAAATGGCCAAACGAACCTGGAATGATTTCCACAATTTAACACGACACTCATATAGTTCTATGTTGCCTCTCTAAAGAAAATCAAGGGGGGACAATGTATATCATTTCGCACACAAAGGTGGCACATTCCCTCTTAGAACCACGAGTCTTCTTGAGAGAAGCTCCGGTTTGCAAGAAGCTTATACCAAAACTTGTTCCTATTCAGAATTTTTTTTACCACAGCATGATAGTACCATGACATGACACCATGCCAAGTGTCATGATTTTTAGGCGTGTTTTGGATTTACAAGAATTTTAAAACCAAGTTTCTCAATGTTCTCGGCCGAGCCACGACACCCAGATGTTTGATTTTCATTCCCATTTCTTGCATGGGGCCTAGAAATTCACCCGAGGACACACATGTGATTTTCAACCAACTTTGGTGCAGTGGAGCATGTGCTTGTAGTTCAAATTTGAATT
Organism: Triticum aestivum; assembly: GCF_018294505.1. Lineage (NCBI taxonomy): Eukaryota > Viridiplantae > Streptophyta > Magnoliopsida > Poales > Poaceae > Triticum > Triticum aestivum. Next base: position 518,679,042 of record NC_057807.1, read on the forward strand.
ATGCACATTAAATTTCCAAAAACTCAATTAATGTATAAAAAAGGCCAAACGAACCTGGAACAATTTCCAAAATTTAACACAACACTCATATAGTTCTATGTTGCCTCTGTAAAGAAAATCAAGGGGGGAAACATATATCGTTTCACACACAAAGGTGGCACGTTCCCTCTCAGAACCACGAGCCTTCTTGAGAGAAGCTTTGGTTTGCAAGAAGCTTACACCAAAATTGGTCCTATTCGGACAAAACATTTACCACAGTCTGATAGAACCATGACATGACACCATGCCAAGTTTCATGATTTTTAGGTGTGTTTTGGATTTACAAATATTTTAAAACCAAGTTTCTCAATGTTCTCGGCCGAGCCACGACGCCCAGATGTTTGATTTTCATCCCATTTCTTGCATGGGACCTAGAAATTCACCCAAGGACACACATGTTATTTTTCAACCAACTTTGGTACACTGGAGCATGTACTTGTAGTTCAAAATTGAATTATGCACATTAAATGACCAGAAACTCAATCAATGTATAAACAAGGCCAAATGAACGCGGACTAATCCCAAAATTTAACACAACAGTAATATAGTTCTATGTTTCCTCTGTAAAGAAAATCAAGGGGGGGGGCAGGGTATATCATTTCGCACACAAAGGTGACATGTTCCTTCTCAGAACCACGAGCCTTCTTAAGAGAAGCTCCAGTTTGCAAGAAGCTTATACCAAAACTTGTTACAACTCGGACAAGTTTTTTACCACAACATGTTTGTGCCATGACATGACACCATGCCAAGTTTCATGATTTCCAGGCGAGTTTTGGATTTCAGGAATTTAAAAACCAAGTTACTCATTGTTCTTGGTCGAGTCACGACGCCCAGATGTTTGAATTTCATTCACATTTCTTGCATGTGACCTAGAAATTCACCCAAGGATACACATGTGATTTTTCAACCAACTTTGGTGCACCGGAGCATGTGCTTGTAGTTCAAATTTGAATTATGCACATTAAATGTCCAGAAACTCAATTAATGTATAAAAAAGGCCAAACGAACCTGGAATAATTCCAAAATTTAACAAAATGTAAACTTGGTTCACCGGAGCATTTGTAATCATATAAAAAGGGACATGACTCTTTCGTGTGGTGGGAATTGATTTGTTTTTTGTTGTTGTTGAGGGAAGTGCAAATTGATTTGGTACTGTACAAGGTAATCTTGTTCTCCCGATTTTTTTACATTTTTCTTGTAAGTTTTTTCAATGGAATTTATAAAAATATAGTAAAAGGGACATACTCTCTTGTGTCTTGTATGAATTGTTTTTTTTCTAGACATTAAGTTTGTTCTACGGAACATGGGTTCCGCACCTTGTTGTCCCCAAATTTTAAGCTCGGGTATCTTTTATCTCTTATGCTGTGAAACTCCCGCCTCTTCAACCTGCGATGCGCCTTATTATCCTGAAATTTCGATGCGCGCGAAAATTCCGTCCTCATACGAAATCGGTCCCGTAGCCCAGACACGCGAAATCCCCCTTCTACCCCTCAATTGGAAATGCTGCCTCGACGTTGCGTGGTCAATATCAGTGGGGGTACGTTCATAACTTACCCTACATTTCAAACAAGCGCGTCCCTAAGCCATGGATCCCCTACCTTCCCCTTCGCCCCCCATTCGTACACTGAGGCCGCCAAAACCCCATGCTCCTCGGTCGGCCTCCCGACCGCTGCCCAGCCGGAGACTCTTCCCGGATGATGTTGTCCACTGCAACAGCTCGTCGTCCCTCATCCACCACACCGGATGAGGATCCATCGTCGATCTCGTCGTCCCGCCGGATCAGCTCCCCTGTCCTCCACCTCCATGGAGCTGCTCCGATGTTTGCCTCATCTATCGCGCCACCTCCATCCCCACATTGTCGTCTTGATCTGCCCCACCAGACCGCAACACACTCACCAATTCCTCCGATGAAGCCATGGCCTACTTGGGCTACCAAGGAGGTTCTGCACTCATCGCTGCATTTTATCTTTTATTTGATCTTGCTTCCTCGGCGATGACTTCCACACCGGCACTAGCTACTGCTGCTCTAGCTCTTGCTCACGCTGCGGCTCCGTTCTTGCCGTTGGTCGCGCTGCTGCACTGCTCTTGCTTTTGTTCATGCTACTTCTCTGCTCTGCGAATATTGTCGGTCGCGCTGCTGCTCCACTCTTGCTCTCGTTCATGTTGCTGCTTTGATCTTGCTCTCGCTCATGCTGCTGTTGTTGCACGACCTCCGACAACTACATGAGTTGCTACTTTAGCACTCATTCGTGGTGCTAATGCATGAGTTGCTCTCTGCTAGTGCATTCCTTGCTCGAGCAGCTGCTCATTTAGATGACCATTTCTCTGCTACTAGTGCTCGAATGCCCTAAACATCTATTGCAATGCACTGCTACTAGTTCAATCAGTATCGACAGTAAAATTCAATTTCAACTATAAAGTTTAGTTTCTTCAGTTAAGTTCAGAGTGAACAGTATTTACAACGTCTGTCGGAGTGGCCGTGGCGCGGCTGATGCATTTACATCTAGCACTTTTTGGTGATGTATTTTACATCATCTATTGCAGATGACATTAGAGTCCCACTTCAGATTAACATTGTCTGTCTTGTCCTGCTTCAGCCTCGTTGTCATACACCTCACTGGAGCTGCTCCAATGACAGAACAATCCATCATAGCGGAGCAGTACTCTCAATGCTGTATCCAGAGGCCTCAGATCTTCTTCCCCGCCTTCGATAGTCACACTAGCATCACCATCCTCCACGTCCAACCCAATGATGTTGAGGTCAACAAGGCTATGCCAAAGAGGTTGTACACTCGTCGCATCATTTTGTTACTCTGCATTCATGTCGATCCCTCAAGGATCCTTTGGTTCAGAGCAGTTGCAAATCTAGAAATAAATGAATCATGGTCACAAAGTTAATACGAAGAAAACTAAATGCTCTTTTGAACCACAATTTTAATCGTTTAGCAAGATAGCCATTATATGATACTAATGTGGACCAAATGCAAGCTCACAAAATATTTCGAGGTCAGGCTTCATCCTGTTGAAGACTGCCTACCAGAATCACCACTGGTTCAAAGAAAAAGTGAAGGAAAACATAGGTATTGGAAACTTTACTATGGTACTACTATTCGTGCATTTGATTAGAAGGAATGGAGCAAAGCAAAACTGGAGGATTTTTTTTCCTTTGGTGTCTCCTTCAAAGAAAAAATGTAGGAATTTTAATATCCACTTGGACGTCCTTTTCAAATTAATATGCATGGAGAACAAGACTATTTGCATTACTAGCATAATAAGATTCTTATTTTTTTCATTTTCAGGTGGTTTGACTTTAATTTGACCATGTTTCTCCATTCCTATGTTCTTTCATGTGAACCAAACACCCAGGTTGACAGAAATCCTATGTTTGCAAATGCTCTGTTTTGCACGTGCATTCCTATCCTATTCCTGTGTTTTTCCTATCCCTGCATTTATATAATCCTCCAATTCTAAGGAGTCTATTGGGGATATAACTATTAGGTATGACTCGCCTAGGAGGGGCCGGGTTATACCTATGGTGGTTCATAATATGAAGCTCACAAGGATATTGAAGTTGGCGGTTCACGAAGCAAGAGCCCAAGGCCCAAGGGCGACTTAAGGCCCATAGGGGTAAACTGCCATATATGTATGACTTATATTGTAAGGCAAGTATAGTTAGTCACCGAGCCTGACACGTTGTCTATGAGCCGGCCGGGACTCCGTGAGCCATTGGGCGTTAACCTGTGTATATAAAGGGACTCCCCAGGCTTAATTCCTGCTCGTCCTCGAGTAGGTAAATGATAAAAATATAATTTTTTATGTGGAATGTTGCCTAACATGTTCATGAAATTTTCTTTTCTTAGCATGGACATTTGTGCTTTTATATGGTTCAAAGCAATAGTCTAGTTTTGACATGAAGACTTTAATACTCAAGCATACCAACAAGCAACCATGTCTTTCAAAATATCAACACTAAAGCAAGTTACCCCTAGCCCATTATGCTCAATCATTGATCCATTCATGAAACACACTCAAATATTAGCTACACCCAATGCTCAAATACGATCATAGTGCCCCTTAGTTGGTTCTATATAAGAGAAGATGGAGACTCAAATTCAAAATAAAAATTGCATAAAGTAAAAGAAAGGCCCTTTGCGGAGGGAAGTAGGGATTTGTAGAGGTGCCAGAGCTCAAAGCAAAAATTAAGAGATAAAAACATTTTGGGAGGCATACTTTTCCCACCAACGAAAACAACTTAGAGCTCCCAACACTTTCCATGCTAGATACATCATAGGCGGTTCCCAAACAGAAAATAAAGTTTATTCCTTTTTCCACGATTACTTTCACTTTCCATGGCTAACCGCATCGATGGGTGCCCTCCATACCAACATTTTCCAAGGAATTTATTATTTGACAACATAAAGTAAATTCATTTTTCATTTCGGGACTGGGCATCCCTAATACCTTTGTCGTACTCTCGTGCAATGACAAGTGAATAAACACTCATCGTGAGAATAACACATCTAGCATGGAAAATATTGGCCACCCCTCACCGCCTCGCGAGCGATACGAGCACACAAAAGAGAAATTTATTTTGAAAATTAGAGATGGAACATGCAGATTTGCTTAGAACGGCACGAAAATACCGCATATAGGTAGGTATAGTGGACTCATATGGCAAAACTGGTTTAAAGGGTTTTGGATGCACAAGTAGTGATCATACTTAGTGCAAAATTAAGGCTAGCAAAAGATTGAGAAGCGACTAACCAAGAAACCAAAAATCTCATACTCAGGCATTAAGCATAAGTAACACCGAATAATGCACCACAAGTAGGATATAAATTTCATTTCATAACTATTGACTTTTGTGGTTGCATAGGGAATCACAAACCTTAACATCAATATTCTTACTAAAGCAAAATTACTCATCAACATGACTCACATATCATATCGTCATATCTCAAAACTATTACTAAGAACAAAGTTTATTTTGTACAGTGATCTTCATTAAAGTTTTTATTATATCCTCCTCGGATATCTATCACTTTGGAACTATTTTTATATGTTGATTTTGATAAGCTCAAACAAATATAAGTGAAGAACATGAGCATACTTTTTCTTTCTCTCAAAATAATCTAAGTGAAGCAAGAGAGAATTTCTTAAAAACTTTACTAACTCCCAAATAAATATAAGTGAAGCATGAGAGCATTTCTTCAAAAATAACAAAGCACACCGTGCTCAAAAAGATATAAGTGAAGCACTAGAGCAATTCCATGGCTCTAAAAATTTAAGTGAAGCATAGGAGCAAGCATAGCATAATTTTTTGGCTTTCTCAAAAAGGTGTGTCCAGCAAGGATTCAAGACTTAAAACACAAAGCAAAAGAAGCAAAGACTCATATCATACAAGACGCTCCAAGCAGAATTCATAATATGTGACGAATAAAAATATAGCTTCAAGTAAAATACCGATGGTTGTTGGAAGAAAGAGGGGATGCCACTCGGGACATCCCCAAGCTTAGTTGCTTGCTACTTCTTGAATATTATCTTGGGGTGCCTCGGGCATCCCCAAGCTTAGCCTTTTTCTAATCCTTATTCCTTCATCCATCGTAAAATCACTCAAAACTTGAAAACTTCAATCACACAAAACTCAACAAAACCTTCGTGAGATCCGTTAGTATAAGAAAGCAAACCACTACTATAAGTACTGTTGCAAACCCATTCATATTTTATTTTTGCATTATATATACTGTATTCCAACTTTTTTATGGCAAAATCTCTTCAATGAAAACCATAGAATCATCAAAACAAGCACACAACACAAAGAAAACAGAATCTGTCAAAAATAGAACAGACTGTAGCAATCTGACTACTTCGAATACTTCTGTAACTCAAAAAATTCTGAAAAATTAGGACAACTTGAATAATTTGTTTATTAATCTTCTGCAAAAAGAATCTACTCAAAATCACTATTCAGATAAAAATGAATAATAATTTCGTGAGCACAAAAGTTTCTATTTTTTAGCAAGATCAAATCAAACTCTCACCCAAACCATCCCAAAGGCCTTGCTTGGCACAAACGCTAATCTAAACCACAAAAACACATCTAACCAGAGGCATAATTGTGTATTTTATTGAAAACAACAAGAAAACCAAAAAGCGAAAGATACAAGTTGGGTTGCCTCCCAACGAGCGCCATCGTTTAACGCCCCTAGCTAGGCATAACGCGTAGGATCTAAGTTTTTTCATCTTTATCCTTGTTTTTCCTTGGAGGTACTCGTGTCGGGAGGTTTTGCAAATAAAACATAGAACACATTATCCATGGAAACCTTAGCACTATCAAGTTTTTTTATCATAACCCCTTTGATTTTCGGCAGTGATCCCAGAATAGTATTGATTAACATCATTAAAAACTTGTTGGATCATATCTAAAATGGGGACTTTGATTTTTAAGATTCTCATCAAAGATTTGGTTATCTCCAAGCAAATGTCTCAAAGCATAATCACTATTATAAATAATTTCATCAATCACGGGTTTTTCATGATTCATGCCATAAAAATCAAAGATTTCCCTAGCTTCCCGTATTATGTAGTCAAATTCATTCATCAGAACAAGAGTGGATAACTTTTTAGGTTTAGGGTTCTTTATAATGGGCAACTAATAGAACAATCTTTGCAAGGTAGGATGAGTATGGATAAATCTAGTTTCAAGTTTCAGAACAAGTGCCAAAATATCTTCCGCATAAGATTTAGTCCTTTATGTATAGGAATATCAAGACTTAATTTTCTGACAGAATTGAAAAATTCTTGGATATGTTCTTTTCCCATAAAATCCCCTTGCCCCAAGACAAAAGTTTTGGCATCCAGATTACTCATACGCTCCATTTTAGGAGTTAGGCCATCATCTGTTTCTGCCATACCAAAATCACTCATGGTGACTTCACAACAAGATTGCACTCAAAAACAGATCTGACGAGAAAACGGCGAACGAAAAAGAGGGCGCATAAAATGACAATTTTTTGTGAAGTAAGGGAGAGGAAAACAAGAGGCAAATGGCAAATAATGTAAATTGTGAGGAGATGCGATTTGTAATTAGGAACCTGGTTTGTGTTGAAGATCCTCCCCGACAATGGCGCTAGAAATTCCTTTTGATGCCTGCTTGAACTACGTCGGTATTTCCCCAAAGAGGAAGGGATGATGTAGCACTTTGATCTGTGGTACTGATGCATGACTTTGTTGATCCACCATGATATTTGCTATGCTTGATTATACTTTGATAATTTCATGCGATCCTGATGTCTGCATACAAAGAATTGTCCTGGCGGTTTACCGCCGGACGGGTCATAATGCCCAAGACAAAGCTTGATTGACTACCAAGGCTGAATAATTATTAAAATATGAAATAAATCATACCTGTGATATTAAATCACTAAGTTGGTTTACCAACTTGAATGAAGTAAGGGTGAAGACCCAAATCTTGAGTTTTTATAACTCTCACCATGCAGTGATGGTGTGTAATAAGTCATGCCGGGTTACGATGAACACCAGATGATCAACCTGGCGACATATAGTCAAAGCCAGACCGGGTTTTTGTAACGCCGGTTTGATAATTAATATGGTTAGACAACTTGTAGTTGAAAGCCAAGCCGGGTTAAAAAACACCGGGTTAGTATGATGACTGAAAAGCCATACCGGGTCAATAGACACCGGTTCAACATAAAATTCATCAAAAGAGAAAAATCTTGACAAAGGCAAATAAAACCGTGTAGTCAAGGCTTTTCAAGGGCTGCCAGGCCCAAATTCAAGGCTTTTCATGGGCTGCCAGGCCGCTGAGTTAAACCATTTTGCAAAGCCTTTTAAGATGGGCCTCCAACTAACCAATCATCGTTTTAACTTTGACAAGTTCAGGGTCTGTATAAGATTGACTTGTCAAACGTTCGGCGGGTCGTGCCAGGATTACTTGGATAGGAGTGGCTTACTTGATGAAGGCAGGTTAACCCGGGGTTTTAGGTGAATACACCAGGCTTCCAAGCCGTGCTTGATAGCATATTACAAGGGTCCTTTCAAACTCTTTGTTGTAGTGCACAAAGAGCCCCCAAGTAATGTTTGTGAGCTGTGCTCAATGGGTGCATTTTTTTGAGCTGTGCATAGCATCCAGACTCTCTTTGGCCCCTTGGATGTGAAGCTCCCAAGCTGTATTGTGGCATGATAGCCGGTTTAACAGGTAGTACTCCGCTTTATCAGCTGAAGCCCCCATGTAACCAAAAGATATTTGAAGAAAACGGCAGAGGCCCTGCTTGGAGCAAGGATGCCGGTTTATTATATTGATCATAATATATACATTGGCAAAATATGTACATAAGAGAAGCCTATGGCTCAAGTGTAGTAAGGCCGAAGGAGAGCTATGTTCCATGGCCGCCGGGTCTCCTCTCAGAACTGTGTGAGTTGTCTCGAACGTCAATGAGGTAGTATGATCTGTTGTGCAAATTCTTGCTGACCACAAAGGTCCTTCCCAAGGTGGGGATAACTTGTGCATATTGGTCTGATCCTGGATGAGCCGGAGCACCAAGTCGCCTACTTGAAAGGTTCTCGTTTTAACCCAACGGTTGTGATAACGCCGCAGGTATTGCTGATAAACCGCCGAACGAGTCAAAGCCATGTCCCGTTTTTCATCTAATAGGTCCAACGCCTCCTGGCGTGCTTGCTCATTGTCCGCTTCAACATAATTGGCAACCCGGGGCGAATCATGACGAATATTACTTGGGAGGACCGCCTCTGCCCCGTAAACCAGGAAGAAAGGTGTGTAACCCATTGATCTATTGGGGGTGGTGTTGATGCTCCATAACACAGAAGGCAATTCTTCCACCCAATAACCCGGCGTCCGCTTTAAAGGAACCATGAGCCAGGGCTTGATACCCTTCAAGATTTCTTGATTGGCTCTCTCAGCTTGACCATTGGACTGGGTGCGCCACGGATGCTAAATCAAGTCGGATGTGCTCTCTCTGACAGAAGTCCTCCATCTCACCTTTAGAAAGGTTTTTGCCATTATCCGTGATGATGCTGTGTGGAAAGCCAAAGCGGAAGATAATCTTTTTTAGAAACTGAACCGACGTAGCTGCATCACACTTGCTGACGGGCTCCGCTTCAACCCATTTAATGAACTTGTCAACCGCCACCAACAGGTGGGTCTTCTTATCCTTGGAGCACTTAAAGGGCCCCACCATATCAAGCCCCCAAGTAGCAAACGGCCAAGTGATGGGAATCAACCTTAGCTCTTGAGCCAGAACATGAGCTCGGCGCGAAAACTTCTGACAAGCGTCACACCGCTTTACCAGATCCTCAGCATCAGCATGAGCTGTCAACCAATCGAACCCATGACAAAAAGCTTTAGCAACCAGGGACTTTGAACCAGCATGGTGACCACAATCCCCTTCATGAATTTCCCGTAGAATCTCTTGGCCTTCTTCAGGAGAAACACAACACTGGAATACGCCTGAAACACTGCAGCGGTGTAACTCGCCATTGTGAATAACCATGGACTTAGATCGCCGGACTATCTGCCGGGCCAGAACTTCATCGTCTGGTAACCCGCCCCGGTTCATTTATGCCAAATATGGAACCGTCCAATCCGGAACAACATGTAAAATGGCAACCAATTGGGCCTCCGGATAAGGAACAGCTAAATCCTCCTCTGTAGGCAACATAACAGACGGGTTATGCAAGATATCTAAAAAGGTATTGGGAGGTACCGGTTTACGCTGAGATCCCAGCCGGCTTAAAGCATCTGCCGCTTCGTTTTTGTGCCGATCAATATGCTCAACCTGATACCCTTTGAAGTGACCTGCCACAATATCCACCTCGTGTCTGTAAGCTGCCATGAGTGGATCCTTAGAATCCCAAGTGCCAGAAACTTGCTGGGCCACCAGATTAGAGTCTCCAAAGCATCGTACCCGGCTTAAATTCATCTCCTTGGCCACACGGAGACCATGGAGTAAAGCCTCGTACTCAGCTGCATTGTTAGTACAGGGGAACATTAAATGGAGAACATAACGAATTTTATCACATTGAGGGGAAGTAAGGACAACTCCAGCCCCTGAGCCCTCCAATTGCCTGGATCCATCAAAGTGAATAGTCCAGTATGTGTTATCCAGTTTGTCCTCTCGTGCCTGTAACTCGGTCCAATCATTGATGAAGTCAACAAGTGCCTGAGATTTGATGGCTGTTCGAGGCATATACTTCAACCCATGTGGACCAAGCTTAATTGCCCACTTTGCAACCCGGCCAGTTGCCTCCCTGTTCTGAATTATATCGCCCAAAGGAGCTGAACTGACCACTGTAATGGGATGGCCTTGAAAGTATTGTTTGAGCTTCTGACTCGCCATAAAAACCCCATATACCAACTTCTGCCAATGCGGATATCGTTGCTTGGACTCGATAAGCACTTCACTGATATAGTAAACCGGTCGTTGAACCGGATATTCCTTTCCCGCCTCCTTGCGCTCAACCACAATTGCCACACTGACAGCACGACCATTAGCAGCCACGTACAATAATAAGGGCTCCTTCTCAACCGGAGCAGCAAGGACCGGCGGTTCAGCCAATTAACGCTTCAAGTCTTCAAACGCCGCATCAGCCGCATCACTCCAGACAAAGGTGTCTGTTTTCTTCAACATCTGATATAGGGGGATCGCCTTCTCTCCCAAGCGGCTAATAAACCGGCTCAGGGCTGCAATTCGACCCGCCAGACGCTGAACATCATTAATACACGCCGGTTTAGCCAAATATGTAATCGCCTTGATCTTTTCCGGATTGGCTTCAATGCCTCTGTTGGACACCAGAAAACCTAAAAGCTTTCCTGCCGGAACACCAAAAACACACTTGTCCGGATTAAGCATCATCTTATAAACTCGAAGATTGTCAAAGGTTTCCTTGAGATCATCTATCAATGTCTCCTTCTTCCTGGATTTTACTACAATGTCATCCACATAGGCATGAACATTGCACCCAATCTGAGTGTGAAGACAATTTTGCACACAGCGCTGATAAGTTGCCTGGGCACTCTTGAGCCCAAAGGGCATAGAAACATAGCAGAAGGCTCCAAAGGGAGTGATGAAGGCGGTCTTCTTCTGGTCCTTAACTACCATTTTGATCTGATGATAACCTGAATAATCATCCAAGAAACTCAAACGCTCACAACCCGCAGTCGCATCAATGATCTGATCAATACGTGGGAGAGCAAAAGGATCAGCCGGACAAGCTTTGTTCAAATCTGTGTAGTCCACACACATGCGCCAAGTGTCGTTTTTCTTAAGAACCAGCACCGGATTAGCCAACCACTCAGGGTGAAACACTTCGATGATAAAACCAGCAGCCAACAGCCGGGCTACCTCCTCACCAATGGCCTTGCGCCTTTCCTCGTTAAAGCGGCGAAGAAACTGCTTGACCGGTTTAAACTTGGGATCAATATTGAGAGTGTGCTCAGCGAGTTCCCTCGGTACACTTGGCATGTCAGAAGGCTTCCATGCAAAAATGTCCCGGTTCTCACGGATGAACTTGATGAGCGCGCTTTCCTGTTTCGGATCCAGATTTGTGCTGATGCTAAACTGTTTGGATGAATCGCCAGGAACAAAGTCAACAAGTGTAGTCTCATCATCCGGTTTGAATTTCAGGTTCGGGTCATGCTCAGTGGTGGGCTTCTTCAAAGGGGTCATGTCTGCCGGATCAACATTGTCCTTATAGAACTTCAATTCATCTGTAGCACAAACCGACTCAGCATAAGCCGCATCACCTTCCTTACAATCCAAAGCGATCTTACGACTTCCGTGAACTGTGATGGTCCCCTTATGACCCGGCATCTTGAGCTGCAAATAAATATAACAGGGCCTCGCCATGAACTTTGCATAAGCCGGCCGTCCAAATAGTGCATGGTACAGGCTCTGGATCTTCACTACTTCAAAGGTCAATGTTTTAGACCGGGAGTCGTGCTCATCACCAAACACAACCTCCAAAGCTATCTTGCCAACAGGATATGCCGATTTACCTGGTACTACACCATGAAAAACAGTGTTTGACGGTTTAAGACTCTTGTCTGTCAACCCCATGCGACGAAAAGTTTCATAGTACAGGATGTTGATGCCGCTCCCTCCATCCATAAGTACTTTGGTGAATTTATAACCTCCCACCTGAGGTGCCACCACTAAAGCCAGGTGACCCGGATTGTCTACCCGGGGCGGATGATCCTCTCTGCTCCACACAATGGGTTGCTCGGACCACCGCAAATAACATGGTACTGCCGGTTCAACAACATTAACTGCCCTCTTGTGAAGCTTCTGATCACGCTTGCACAAACTAGTAGTGAACACACGGTACTGCCCACCATTCAACTGCTTCCGGTGACTTTGAAAACCTGATTGATGATGATTTCCCTGACTATTCTGTTGGTTGTTACCACCTTGATTGTTCTGGTTGCCCTGATTATTCTAAAATCCAGAGTTTGAACCGCCGCCACCATGAAAACCTGGACCTGAACCGCCCGGCGGACCCTGATCATATCGGAAAAGATCAGAGTTTTTGAACTCCTTCATAATGAAACAATCCTTCCAGAGATGTGTTGTTGGGACCTACTTGGTCCCGTGCTTTAGGCAGGGCTGGTTCAACAGACGCTCCAGATTCATACCACCGCCCCGCTGGGGCATTTTACCCTTACGATGCTGCATATTAGTAGCCACAAAATCTAAATTATCTGCTTTGCGCTTACCATTATTCCCATGGCCTCCCTGGTTGTGCTGTTGTCGCTTCGCACCACCGTTCTTCTTTCCCTTCTCTAGTTTCTCCTCGTCAGAATCGGGATCCTTGGTACTATCAGAATCGGCATATTTGACCAAGCCTGCCATAAGGGTTCCCATATCATTGCAGTGGCGCTTGAGCCGTCCCAACTTCATCTTCAGTGACTTAAACCGGCAATTACGCTCTAGTGTTATGATTGCTTGGCCAGCATTAATCCAGTCCGATGAATGCAAAACTTCTGAAACCCGGTGCACCCAATGAGTTGTTGACTCGTTCTTCCCTTGAACACAGGCATCCAGATCCACGATGGACATAGGTTGTTTGCATGTATCCTTGAAATTTGCTATAAACCGGGCCTTCAATTGGTCCCATGACTCGATGGAGTTCATTGGCACATTTTTCAACCAAGTACGGGTTGTTCCTTCCAACATCATCGTGAAGTACTTTGCACAGGCCGCTTCATCCACATCCAGCATATCCATTGCCATCTCATAACTTTCCACCCATGCCTCGGGCGGTTGATCGCGGTGTAATTTGGCACCTTGCATGGACCCTTGAAATCCTTGGGCAGTCGCACATTACGGAGAGCCAGAATGAGGCACGGCACTCCCCAGGAGCGGAAGGCAAGCTCGGTGCCTCGGTCTACTAACGCTGCTGGCTGAACCGGGCCGGGTTGATAACGACCCGTATATTGTGCTGCTAAAGCGGCCTCCCTTCATGCTCTGCCATTATCCACCACGTCCTGAGCATTTTCCTCGCCATGCGCCGGATTGGGTCCTTGAGGGGCATCGCGGTGCCATGCACTGTTGGACACCTCCAGTTCATCTATGTGCCTGCTATAGCTTATGCTCGGACGGGGGTCGTGTGAATCCTGTCTCGGCTATATAAATAAGCCTACTGTTGCACCATAGCAGTTTGAAGAAGATCCCTAGCCCGTCGTGTCTCAACCGCCGCTGGTGATTCACCCTCAATCAGAATAACTGCCAGCTGGGATGCTGCTGCTATCATGTTATCCAAAGGCGTAGAAAAGTGACCCGGCGGGGGCGTTGTGTACCGTGGCGGGTTGTCTGTCCGTCGAGGTGGACCCATCACCTGAGGTTGATCCGGCGCTCCGGTACTTGGCACGATAGTCCGGTTTACTGCTGCCGGGTTGCTGGTCCCTGCCCCTGGCGTATTGAAGAGGTTCATCGCATTATAATCCGCCGGCAAGTGAGATCGATGTCTCCTCATGAATACTTCATTCGAGGCATTTTGATCCATCAAAAGTCGATAATTCTCGGTTTGAATCCTCTATGCCTGGGCATCTAAAGCGGCCCGTTCCTCAGCCATCCTGGTCCCCTCAGCCGCCAAGTCCTCTTTGGCCTGAGTTATCTGATCCCGTAACTTAGCAACCTCTGCGTTATGCCGATCTTGAGTCTCCGGGGTAACTGTTGTGGCCAATAACATTGTCCAGGCGTCCAACAAACCGGACAGAACTTGAGCCGGCCGGCGCAGGGCCTCCTGCCCCAGCTGCTGGTCCGGATGCCGCCACAGTAGAATTTTGCAAAGTTGGCTGTGTTCCGGCCATGAAGATTGCGACTCGGTTTGGCGGTTCAAGAAATTCTGGAATACTGGTGCCATCGGAATACCCTTCAAACACACCGTCATGAACTTGGTACAGGGACTCGGTTTCGCCGGTGGACGATTCACCGTCGGAATAAGCGACCGTCTCACCTTTGGACACCGGTTCAGATCCAATCCCGTGGACACATCCTACGAACGCACGCTTCATGGCGGGCTGAATCCGAGCGGGGCTTGCACGCTGAGCCGTCTCGACGAGGTCGGTGCAGATGTCCGACTCAGGGCCCGGTTCGCCGATCTTGCTGATGAAAATGTGAATTCCGCCAAAGGGGACCCGGTACCCGTAATCAATTGAGCCGGCCTCGGGGCCCCACCATGGGTCGTCGATGTAGAGCTTGCCGCGACGACTCTTGGTCATCCGGCCAACCGCGTACCCTTTGAGTCCTTTAAAGCTGCCCTTAAAGAACTCGAAACCATCGTGCGATAGCCTTACAGTGGGTGCCAACTGTCGTGGAAATATCACGTCAGATGTCCTCGTGAAAGGACTTAGTCATGGAGCCATCGCGACGGGTTAGCTTAAAGGGGTTAAACCAGACAAAGGACACGGGGATTTTTATACTAGTTCGGCCCCTTCGATGAAGGTAAAATCCTACGTCTAGTTGTGATGGAATTATTGGGGTCTCGATAACTAGGGAGAAAAACACACTATGCCTGGCTCTCGAGCTGTTGTTTCTTGTCATTGAACCGCCGCCGGGTCGTCCCCTTATATACATGGGCTGACGCCCGACCGGTTTACAGAGTCCCGAGGCCGGCTCATACAAGTGTCCGGCTTGGTCTTTCCTTTCCTAACTTACAATACAAGTTCATAACCATGGCGGTTTTCCACTATGGGCCCTAATCCACCTTTGGGCTCCGGGCCTCTAAGCTTCTTTAGTAAAGCGCCATCTTCTGGGTCTTCGTGGGCTTCAATATAGCTGAAGGTGAACCGGCCCCTCCTGGGTGGTTTACACTCAGTAGTTATATCCCCAACAGTAGGTATTTCCCTCAGTGATGAGACCAAGATTATCGAACTAGTAGGAGAACCAAGCAACATAGCATAAACAGCCCCTGCACACAAATAACAAATACTCGCAACCCGACGTGTTAAAGGGGTTGTCAATCCCTTTCGGGTAACGATGCCTCAAATTGGCGAGAAGGCGTGATAAAGTTGTGATAGAGAGGATAAATAGATCGTGAAATAAATAAATTGCAGCAAGGTATTTTTGTATTTTGGTTTAATAGATCTGAAAATAAAAGCAAAGGAAAATAGATCGCAAAGGCAAATATGATGAGAAGAGACCCGGGGGCTGTAGGTTTCACAAGTGGCTTCTCACGAGAAAAATAGCAAACGGTGGGAAAACAATTACTGTTGGGCAATTGATAGAACTTCAAATAATCATGACGATATCCAGGCAATGATCATTATATAGGCATCACGTCCAAGAATAGTAGACCGACTCCTGCCTGCATCTACTACTATTACTCCACACATCGACCGCTATCCAGCATGCATCTAGTGTATTAAGTTCATGGAAAATGGAGTAATGCAATAAGAATGATGACATGATGTAGACAAGATCTATTTATGTAGAAATAGACCCCATCTTCTTATCCGTAATAGCGATGATACATACGTGTCGTTTCCCCTTCTATCACTGAGATCAAGCACCATAAGATCGAACCCGTCACAAAGCACCTCTTCTCATTGCAAGATAAATAGATCAAGTTGGCCAAAGAAAACCCAAATATCGAAGAAGAAATACGAGGCTATAATCAATCATGCATATAAGAGATCAAAGAAGACTCAAATAACTTTCATGGATAAAAACATAGATCTGATCATAAACTCAAAGTTCAGCGGATCCCAACAAACACACTGCAAAAAAGACTTACATCATATGGATCTCCAAGAGACCATTGTATTTATAATCAAGAGAGAGAGAGAGAGAGAGGAAGCCATCTAGCTACTAACTATGGACCCATAGGTCTACAAAGAACTACTCATGCATCATCGGAGAGGCACCAATGGACTTGATGAAACCCTCCGAGATGGTGTCTAGATTGGATCTGGTGTTTCTGGAACTTGCGGCGGCTGTAATTGATTTTCATCGACTCCCCTAGGGTTTCTGGAAGAAGTTTCTGGAATATAGGGGTATTTATAGAGCAAAGAGGCGGTGCGGGAGGCCAACAAGGAGGGCAGAACCCACTGGGGCACGCCTGACCCAGGCGCACCCAGGTGGGTTGTGCCCTCCTCGTTGGCCTCCCGCACCACCTCTTTGCTCTATAAATACCCCAATAAGGCACGCCCTGGTGGGTTGTGCTCCCCTCGGAGCTCCCCTCAGGTGCTTTCTTTCCCCATTGGATGTCTTTTGGTCCAAAAAAATCCACAAAAAGTTTCGCTGCATTTGGACTCCATTTGGTATTGATTTCCTGCGATGTAAAAAATAAGCAGAAAACAGCAACTGACACTGGGCACTATGTCAATAGGTTAGTACCAAAAAAGATATAAAATGACTATAAAATGATTGTAAAACATCCAAGAATGATAATATAACAGCATGGAAAAATAAAAAATTATAGATACGTTGGAGATGTATCAGCCATCTTTGTGGTCCCTAATCATCCGATGCCAAGTTTGTTAGGTTTTCATATCCTCTGCTTCTTCGGCTTCTTCTTTTCGGTAGAGGCTTCGGCGCCTGTACCTTCCGGTATCTTCCCCGCCGGTCTCGGTGCCGCCATCGGTGTCGGTGTCGTCAGTGTCAATGTCAGCGTCAGTACCATCATTGAGGCCGCCCTACAAACATTGCCTGTGCTTAGCAAACAAAAAGTTGAGGTACTGTTGTTCACCCTCATAATTCATCTCGTCTGCATCATGGTCGCAAGGCCTGGTTTCTTCGTTGTTCGACATGTTTCCTACAATTAAGTCTCCTTGTTTAGTTCTAAAACTATAATAAAATGAAATGACATAAAAAAAGGTCTATGGTTTGCCGGAATGTCGTTTCATTCCCGTCACAGCAAATCCCGACACTCGATATGCCTACTTTCTAGCAAAAGTCATGCCAAAATTCATGGGAAATTTCAGCATGACCTTTGCTAAAAAATGGACATATCGATCGCCTGAAATTCACCAGAATGAGAATGAATCAACATTCCAGCGAAACATAGGCCACTTGGATCATTTACTATGCACATAACCATGATTTTCCAAATATCACATGTCCAAAATATCACATGTCCAAATTCCAAATATCACATGTCCACATATCATATGACCACTTCAAATTTGCATATAACATCATTAAAAATATAGAACTTACCTAAATTTATGTCCTAATTTGAAACCTAGCTAAATTTCTGTCCTAATTTGAAAACCTAGTTAATTTCTACTAATTAACTAGGTCCATACTACCTAATCTGTCCTAGGGTAAATACTAATTCACCTAGGGTTAATCAATTCTATTTTATATTTAAATAGCAACAATTGCTTTAACTAAAAATTATATACCTAGAATTCTGTTAACTACACCCAAAACACCTAAAATACATTTAACCCATACTAATTATGCTTTTTAACTAGCATTCATACCAACTAATTAACTATAGGGATCATACTAATTCTGTTTTTTCAAATAGCAACATTTTCTTTAACAAAAATAGCTATAGTTTGAAACTTAGGGTTCATACTAACTACCACTAAAAAATAGCCACTAATTTGTCCTAGGGTTTTTTAACTAGGGTTTATACTACGTAATTAACTAGGGTTCATACTAATTCTAATTAAATAACTACCGCTAAAAATAGCCTAGGGTTCATACTAATTCATACTAACTAGCACTAAATAGCAGAGAAGAGGGCAGGGGAGAGGGCTTACAGAGGGCAGAGAAAGAGATGGGGTCGGGGGAGATGGCGTAGCACCGAGGCAAGGCGGGGTCAGGAGAGACAGAGCGACACCAAGGCGAGGTGGGGTCGGGGGAGATGGCGTGGCACCGAGGCGAGGCGGGGTCGTGGGAGACGACGACTCTGGCAAGGGCGAGGGAGATGGAGTGGCACCAAGGTGAGGCGGGGTTGGGGGAGATGACGACTCCGATGAGGTCGAGGGCGAGGGCACGGGCTCCGGTCGCGACGAGAGGGGAGAAGAGAGAGTGGAGATTTGGGGGAAGAAGCAGAGGCATTGAAACCCGCGGGACGGGGCGGGGGGGGGGTTAGGTCAACATAGCAGGAGCGTGTTTCAACAAAATGCATTGTAGCTAATTTAGCTATAACGCATTTCTACAAGAAGTGCGACTACTATCAATAGTAGCTATAGTGCGTTTTTCGAAATAGCGCTACAGCTATCTAATGTAGCTATAGCGCTTTTCCAGAAAGGCGCTACTGCTATCACCAGTAGCTATAGTAGCTTTCCTGTTTGTTTCTTCTATTTTCTTTTCCTTTTCTTTTCTTCTTTTTCTTTTCTTTTCCTTTTTCCCGAGAATAGGAACGAAGGGAAGGTGATACAATATATATAACTAAGGCGATATATATTGCATCATTTGACGGTTAAGTATATATACAAAATAGGAACATATATATATATATATATATATATATATATATCACATCATTTGACCCATGCATAATGGTCGAGTGTGTACACAAAATAGGAACATATGTATTGCATCATTGGACCGATAATTGTTTCTCTGTGTCGACGTTTTTGTTTTTGAGTGAGCTTCTTTCCCTTCTTGTTCATTGACGAATAATTGAGCCCCCCATACGTCCATTTTGCATCATGCTTTTATATCAATATTTATTGCATTATGGGTGTTATTACACATTATATCTCAATACTTATGGCTATTCTCTCTTATTTTACAAGGTTTACCATGAAGAGGGGGAATGCCGTCAGCTGGAATTCTGGCTGGAAAAGGAGCAAACATTGGAAACCTATTCTGCACTGCTCCAAAAGTCCTGAAACTCCACGAAACCTGTTTTTGGATTTATTAAGAATTATTGAGCGAAAGAAATACATCAGAGGGCCCACACCCTATCCAGGAGGGTGGGGGCGCCCCCCCCCCTTACTGGGCGCGCCCCCTGTCTCCTGGGCCCCCTGGTGGCCCCCCGGTGTCCATCTTCCGCTATATGAAGGCTTTTACCTTGGAAAAAATCGTGGGCAAGCTTACGGGACGAAACTCCGCCACCATGAGGCAGAACCTTGGCGGAACCAATCTAGGGCTCTGGCAGAGCTGTTCTACCGGGGACACTTCCCTCCGGGAGGGGGAAATCATCACCAACGATCCTCTCATCAGGAGGGGGTCAATCTCCATCAACATCTTCACCAGCACCATCTCCTCTCAAACCCTAGTTCATCTCTTGTATCCAATCTTGTATTCAAAACCACAAATTGGTACCTGTGGGTTGCTAGTAGTGTTGATTACTCCTTGTAGTTGATACTTATTGGTTTACTTGGTGGAAGATCATATGTTCAGATCCTTAATGCATATTATTACACCTCTGATTATGAACATGAATATGCTTTGTGAGTAGTTACGTTTGTTCCTGAGGACATTGGTGAAGTCTTGCTATTAGTAGTCATGTGAACTTGGTATTCGTTCGATATTTTTATGAGATGTTGTTGTCTTCTCCTCTAGTGGTGTCATGTGAACGTCGACTACATTACACTTCACCATTATTGGGCCTAGAGGAGGGCATAGGGAATTAATAAGTAGATGATGGGTTGCTAGAGTGACAAAAGCTTAAACCCTAGTTTATGCGTTGCTTCGTTAGGGGCTGATTTGGATCCACATGTTTCATGCTATGGTTAGGTTTACCTTATACTTTTGTTGTAGTTGCGGACGCTTGCAATAGGGGTTAATCATAAGTGGTATGCTTGTCCAAGTAAGGGCAGTACACAAGCACCGGTCCACCCACATATCAAATTATCAAAGTACCGAGCGCGAATCATATGAGTGTGATGAAAACTAGCTTGACGATAATTCCCATGTGTCCTCAGGAGCTCCTTTCTCATTATTAGAAATTGTCCAGGCTTATCCTTTGCTACATAAAGGATTGGTCCACCTTGCTGCACCTTATTTACTTTGTTTACTTGTTACTCGTTACTATTTATCTTATCACAAAACTATCTATCACCTACAATTCCAGTGCTTGTAGAAAACCTTACTGAAAACCGCTTATCATTTCCTTCTGCTCCTCGTTGGGTTCGACACTCTTCCTTATCGAAAGGACTACGATAGATCCCCTACACTTGTGGGTCATCAAGACTCTTTTCTGGCGCCGTTGCCAGGGAGTGTAGCGCTTTTGGTGAGTGGAACTTGGTAAGGAAACATTTATAAAGTGTGCTGAAATTTTTTGTTACTTGTTACTATGGAAACTAATCCTTTGAGGGGCTTGTTTTGGGCATCTTCGCCCCGACCAGTAGAGCAAAGAGTTGCTCCTCAACCTACTGAACTTTGTGAAAATGTTTATTTTGAGATTCCTTCAGGTATGATAGAGAAACTGCTAGCTAATCCATTTGCAGGAGATGGAATGTTGCATCCCGATTTACACCTTATCTTTGTGGATGAAGTTTGTGGATTATTTAAGCTTGCTGGTATCCCCGATGATGTCGTTAAAAGGAAGGTCTTCCCTTTATCTTTTAAGCAAAATGCATTGACATGGTTTAGGCTATGTGATGATACAAGATCTTGGAATTATAAGTGATTGAAGTTGGAATTTCACCAAAAGTTCTATCCTATGCATCTTGTTCATCGTGATCGTAATTACATATATAATTTCTGGCCTCGCGAAGGAGAAAGCATCGCTCAAGCTTGGGGAGGCTTAAGTCAATGTTATATTCATGCCCCAATCATGAGCTCTCTCGGGAAATGATTATTTAAAATTTTTATGCTCGGCTTTCTCTTGATAATCGCAACCTGCTCGATACTTCCTGTGCTGGTTCTTATATGCTGAAGACTATTGATTTCAAATGGAATTTATTGGAAAGAATTAAACCCAACTCTGAAGATTGGGGTTCCGACGATGGTAAGGAGTTAGGAATGACACCTAAGTTCGATTGTGTTAAATCTTTTATGGATACCGATGTTTTTCGTGGATTTAGCGCTAAGTATGGACTTGACTCTGAGATAGTAGCTTCTTTCTGTGAATCTTTTGCTACTCATGTTGATCTCCCTAAAGAGAAGTGGTTTATATATAATCCTCATCTTGAAGTGAAAGTAGTTGCACCTATTATAGTCGAAGAAAAGACTATCACTTATAGTGATCACATTGTTCCTGTTGGAAATATGCCCTAGAGGCAATAATAAAAGGATTATTATTATATTTCCTTGTTCGTGATAATTGTCTTTTATTCATGCTATAATTGTATTATCCGGAAATCGTAATACATGTATGAATACATAGACCACAACATGTCCCTAGTGAGCCTCTAGTTGACTAGCTCGTTGATCAACAGATAGTCATGGTTTCCTGACTATGGACATTGGATGTCATTGATAACGGGATCACATCATTAGGAGAATGATGTGATGGACAAGACCCAATCCTAAGCATAGCACAAGATCGTGTAGTTCGTTTTGCTAGAGCTTTTCCAATGTCAAGTATCTTTTCCTTAGACAATGAGATCGTGTAACTCCCAGATACCGTAGGAGTGCTTTGGGTGTACCAAACGTCACAACATAACTGGGTGACTATAAAGGTGCACTACAGGTATCTCCGAAAGTGTCTGTTGGGTTGACACGGATCGAGACTGGGATTTGTCACTCTGTATGACGGAGAGGTATCTCTGGGCCCACTCGGTAATGCATCGTCATAATGAGCTCAAAGTGACCAAGTGTCTGGTCACGGTATCATGCATTACGGTACAAGTAAAGTGACTTGCCGGAAACGAGATTGAACGAGGTATTGGGATACCGATGATCGAATCTCGGGCAAGTAACGTACCGATTGACAAAGGGACTTGTATACGGGGTTGCTTAAATCCTCGGCATCGTGGTTCATCCGATGAGATCATCGAGGAGTATGTGGGAGCCAACATGGGTATCCAAATCCCGCTGTTGGTTATTGACCGGAGAGCCGTCTCGGTCATGTCTGCATGTCTCCCGAACCCGTAGGGTCTACACACTTAAGGTTAGGTGACGCTAGGGTTGTATGAATATGAGTATGCAGCAAACCGAAAGTTGTTAGGAGTCCCGGATGAGATCCCGGATGTCACGAGGAGTT
This sequence comes from Triticum aestivum, assembly GCF_018294505.1. Classification (NCBI taxonomy): domain Eukaryota; kingdom Viridiplantae; phylum Streptophyta; class Magnoliopsida; order Poales; family Poaceae; genus Triticum; species Triticum aestivum. The sequence continues at coordinate 518,701,674 of NC_057807.1, forward strand.
CCGGAATGGTCCGGAATTATATATAGGAAGTGCAGTTTCGGCCATCGGGAGAGTTTCGGGGGTCACCGGTATTGTACCGGGACCACCGGAAGGGTCCCGGGGGTCCACCGAGTGGGGCCTCCTATCCCGGAGGGCCCCATGGGCTGAAGTGGGAGGGGAACCAGCCCCTAGTGGGCTAGTGCGCCCCCCCCCCCCCTGGGCCCCCTCTGCGCCTAGGGTTGGGAACCCTAGGGGAGGGGCGCCTCCACTTGCCTTGGGGGGCACTCCACCCCCCTTGGCCGCCGCCCCCCCCCTAGAGATCTCATATCTAGGGCCGGCGCCCCCCTTGGGGTCCCTATATAAAGAGGGGGGTGGGAGGGCAGCCGCACCCAACACCCTGGCGCCTCCCTCCCCTCCCTGCTACACCTCCTCCTCCCGTAGTTGCTTGGTGAAGCCCTGCCGGAATCCTGCTACATCCACCACCACGCCGTTGTGCTGCTGGATCTTCATCAACCTCTCCTTCCCCTGTTGCTGGATCAATAAGGAGGAGACGTCACGCTGACCGTGCGTGTGTTGAACGCGGAGGTGCCGTCCGTTCGGCGCTAGGATCTCCGGTGATTTGGATCACGACGAGAACGACTCCCTCAACCCCGTTCCCTTGAACGCTTCCGCACGCGACCTACAAGTGTATGTAGATGCATATCTCTCTCTCGTTGCTAGATGAACTCATAGATTGATCTTGGTGAACGTAGGAAAAAATTTATTTTATGCAACGTTCCCCAACAGTGGCATCATGAGCTAGGTCTATGCGTAGTTCTCTATTGCACGAGTAGAACACAAATCTGTTGTGGGCGTAGATCTTGTCAACTTGCTTGCCACTACTAGTCTTATTTCAGCGGTATTGTGGGATGAAGTGGCCCGGACCGACCTTACACGTACGCTTACGTGAGACAGTTCCACCGACTGACATGCACTAGTTGCATAAGGTGGCTAGCGGGTGTCTGTCTCTCCCACTTTAATTGGAGCGGATTCGATGAAAAGGGTCCTTATGAAGGGTAAATAGAAGTTGACAAAATCACGTTGTGGTTATTCATAGGTAAGAAAACGTTCTTGCTAGAACCCAATTGCAGCCACGTAAAAGATGCAACAACAATTAGAGGACGTCTAACTTGTTTTTGCAGCAATTGCTATGTGATGTGATATGGCCAAAAGTTGTGATGAATGATGAATGATATATTGTGATGTATGAGATCATGTTCTTGTAATAGGAATCACGACTTGCATGTCGATGAGTATGACAACCGGAAGGAGCCATAGGAGTTGTCTTAATTATTGTATGACCTGCGTGTCAATGATTTAACACCATGTAATTACTTTACTTTATTGCTAAACCGTTAGCCATAGTAGTAGAAGTAATAGTTGGCGAGCAACTTCATGGAGACACGATGATGGAGATCATGGTGTCATGCCGGTGACGAAGATGATCATGGAGCCCCGAAGATGGAAATCAAAGGAGCTATATGATATTGGCCATATCATGTCACTACTATATAATTGCATGTGATGTTTATCATGTTTATGCATCTTATTTGCTTAGAACGACGGTAGTAAATAAGATGATCCCTCATTAAAATTTCAAGAAAGTGTTCCCCCTAACTGTGCACCGTTGCGAAAGTTCGTCGTTTCGAAGCACCACATGATGATCGGGTGTGATAGATTGTAACGTTCACATACAAAGGGTGTAAGCCAGATTTACACACGTGAAACACTTAGGTTGACTTGACGAGCCTAGCATGTACAGACATGGCCTCAGAACACAAGAGACCAAAAGGTCGAGCATGAGCCGTATAGTAGATACGATCAACATGAAGATGTTCACCGATGATGACTAGTCCGTCTCACGTGATGATCGGACACGGCCTAGTCGACTTGGATCATGTAACACTTAGATGACTAGAGGGATGTCAAATCTGAGTGGGAGTTCATTAAATAATTTGATTAGATGAACTTAATTATCATGAACTTAGTCTAAAATCTTTGCAAAATATGTCTTGTAGATCAAATGGCCAACGCTCATGTCAACATGAACTTCAACGTGTTCCTAGAGAAAACCAAGCTGAAAGATGATGGCAGCAACTATACGGACTGGGTCCGGAACCTGAGGATCATCCTCATAGCTGCCAAGAAAGCATATGTCCTAGAAGGACCGCTAGGTGAAGCACCCATCCCAGAGAACCAAGACGTTATGAACGCTTGGCAGTCACGTGCTGATGATTACTCCCTCGTTCAGTGTGGCATGCTTTACAGCTTAGAACCGGGGCTCCAAAAGCGTTTTGAGCCACACGGAGCATATGAGATGTTCGAGGAGCTAAAAATGGTTTTCCAATCTCATGCCCGGGTCGAGAGATATGAAGTCTCCGACAAGTTCTATAGTTGTAAGATGGAGGAAAACGGTTCTGTCAATGAGCACATACTCAAAATGTCTGGGTTGCACAACCGCCTGTCCCAGCTGGACATTAACCTCCTGGATGAGGCGGTCATTGACAGAATCCTTCAGCCGCTCCCACCGAGCTACAAGAGCTTTGTGATGAACTACAATATGCAGGGGATGGTGAAAACTATTCCTAAAGCATTTTCAATGCTGAAGTCAGCAGAGGTAGAAATCAAGAAAGAACATCAAGTGTTGATGGTCAATAAAACCACCAAGTTCAAGAAGGGCAAGGGTAAGAAGAACTTCAAGAAGGACGGCAAAGATGTTGTCGCGCCCGGTAAGCCAGTTGCTGGGAAGAAGTCAAAGAATGGACCCAAGCCTGAGACTGAGTGCTTTTATTGCAAAGGGAAGGGTCACTGGAAGCGGAACTGCCCCAAATACTTAGCGGACAAGAAGGCCGGCAACACTAAAGGTATATTTGATATACATGTAATTGATGTGTACCTTACCAGTACTCGTAGTAACTCCTGGGTATTTGATACCGGTGCTGTTGCTCACATTTGTAACTCACAGCAGGAGCTGCGGAATAAGCGGAGACTGGCGAAGGACGAGGTGACGATGCGCGTCGGGAATGGTTCCAAGGTCGATGTGATCGCCGTCGGCACGCTACCTCTACATTTACCTACGGGATTAGTTTTGAGCCTCAATAATTGTTATTTAGTGCCAAGTTTGAGCATGAACATTGTATCTGGATCTCGTTTAATGCGAGATGGTTACTCATTTAAATCCGAGAATAATGGTTGTTCTATTTATATGAGAGATATGTTTTATGGTCATGCCCCGATGGTCAATGGTTTATTCTTAATGAATCTCGAACGTAATGTTCCACATATTCATAGTGTGAATACCAAAAGATGTAAAGTTGATAATGATAGTCCCACATACTTGTGGCACTGCCGCCTTGGTCACATTGGTGTCAAGCACATGAAGAAGCTCCATGCTGATGGACTTTTAGAGTCTCTCGATTATGAATCATTTGACACATGTGAACCATGCCTCCTGGGCAAAATGACCAAGACTCCGTTCTCCGGAACAATGGAGCGAGCAACCAACTTATTGGAAATCATACATACTGATGTGTGTGGTCCAATGAGCGTCGAGGCTCACGGAGGATATCGTTATGTTCTCACTCTCACTGATGACTTATGTAGATATGGGTATGTCTACTTGATGAAACACAAGTCTGAGACCTTTGAAAAGTTCAAGGAATTTCAGAATGAAGTAGAGAATCAATGTGATCGAAAAATAAAGTTCTTACAATCAAATCGTGGAAGAGAATATTTAAGTCATGAATTTGGTACGCACTTAAGAAAATGTGGAATCGTTTCACAACTCACGCCGCCTGGAACACCTCAGCGTAATGGTGTGTTCGAACTTCATAATCGCACTCTATTTGATATGGTCCGATCTATGATGTCTCTTACCGATTTACCGCTATCATTTTGGGGATACGCTCTAGAGATAGCTACATTCACTTTAAATAGGGCTCCGTCTAAATCCGTTGAGATGACATCGTATGAATTATGGTTTGGAAAGAAAACTAAGCTGTCGTTTCTAAAAGTTTGGGGATGCGATGCTTATGTCAAGAAACTTCAACCTGAAAAGCTCGAACCCAAGTCAGAAAAATGCGTCTTCATAGGATACCCTAAGGAAACCATTGGGTATACCTTCTACCTTAGATCCAAAGGCAAGATCTTTGTTGCCAAGAACGGATCCTTTCTGGAAAAATAGTTTCTCTCGAAAGGAGTAAGTGGGAGGAAAGTAGAACTCGATGAAGTACTACCTCTTGAACCGGAAAGTAGTGCAGCTCAGGAAAATGTTCCTGTGGTGCCTGCACCGACTGGAGAGGAAATTAACAATGATGATCAAGGTACTTCGGATCAAGTTGCTACTGAACTTCGCAGGTCCACAAGGACACGTTCCACACCAGAGTGGTATGGCAACCCTGTCCTGGAAATCATGTTGTTAGATAACGGTGAACCTTCGAACTATGAAGAAGCGATGGCGGGCCCAGATTCCAACAAATGGCTTGAAGCCATGCAATCCGAGATAGAATCCATGTATGAAAACAAAGTATGGACTTTGACAGACTTGCCCGATGATCGGCGAATGATAGAAAACAAATGGATCTTTAAGAAGAAGACGGACGCGGATGGTAATATTACCATCTATAAAGCTCGACTTGTCGCTAAGGGTTATCGGCAAGTTCAAGGGGTTGACTACGATGAGACTTTCTCTCCCGTAGCAAAGCTGAAATCCATTTGAGTCATGTTAGCAATTATCGCATACTATGATTATGAGATATGGCAGATGGACGTCAAAACGGCATTCCTTAACGGCTATCTTAAGGAAGAACTGTATATGATGCAGCCGGAAGGTTTTGTCGATCCTAAGAATGCTAACAAGGTATGCAAGCTCCAGCGATCCATTTATGGGCTGGTGCAAGCGTCTCGGAGTTGGAACATTCGCTTTGATGAGATGATCAAAGCGTTTGGGTTTATGCAGACTTATGGAGAAGCCTGCGTTTACAAGAAAGTGAGTGGGAGCTCTGTAGCATTTCTCATATTATATGTAGATGACATACTTTTGATGGGAAATGATATAGGACTTTTGGACAGCATTAAGGCCTACTTGAATAAGTGTTTTTCAATGAAGGACCTTGGAGAAGCTGCTTACATATTAGGCATCAAGATCTATAGGGATAGATCGAGACGCCTCATAGGTCTTTCACAAAGCACATACCTTGATAAGATTTTGAAGAAGTTCTAAATGGATCAGTCCAAGAAAGGGTTCTTGCCTATATTGCAAGGTGTGAGATTGAGCTCGGCTCAATGCTCGACCACGGCAAAAGATAAAGAAGAGATGAGTGGCATCCCCTATGCCTCGGCCATAGGATCTATTATGTATGCCATGCTGTGTACCAAACCTGATGTAAACCTTGTCGTAAGTTTGGTAGGAAGGTACCAAAGTAATCCCGGCAAGGAACACGGGACAACGGTCAAGAATATCCTGAAGTACCTGAAAAGGACAAAGGACATGTTTCTCGTTTATGGAGGTGACGAAGAGCTCTTCGTAAAGGGTTACGTCGATGCTAGCTTCGACACAGATCTGGATGACTCTAAGTCACAAACCGGATACGTGTATGTGTTGAATCGTGGAGCAGTAAGCTAGTGCAGTTGCAAGCAGAGCGTCGTGGCGGGATCTACATGTGAAGCGGACTACATGGCATCCTCGGAGGCAGCGCATGAAGCAATATGGATGAAGGAGTTCATCACCGACCTAGGAGTCATACCCAATGCGTCGGGGCCGATCACTCTCTTCTGTGACAACACTGGAGCTATTGCCCTTGCTAAGGAGCCCAGGTTTCACAAGAAGACCAAGCACATCAAGCATCATTTCAACTCCATCCATGAAAATGTTCAAGATGGAGACATAGATATTTGCAAAGTACATACGAATCTGAATGTCACAGATCCATTGACTAAACCTCTTCCACGAGCAAAACATGATCAACACCAGAACTCTATGGGTGTTCGATTCATCACAATGTAACTAGATTATTGACTCTAGTGCAAGTGGGAGACTGTTGGAAATATGCCCTAGAGGCAATAATAAAAGGATTATTATTATATTTCCTTGTTCATGATAATTGTCTTTTATTCATGCTATAATTGTATTATCTGGAAATCGTAATACACGTATGAATACATAGACCACAACATGTCCCTAGTGAGCCTCTAGTTGACTAGCTCGTTGATCAACAGATAGTCATGGTTTCCTGACTATGGACATTGGATGTCATTGATAACGGGATCACATCATTAGGAGAATGATGTGATGGACAAGACCCAATCCTAAGCATAGCACAAGATCGTGTAGTTCGTTTTGCTAGAGCTTTTCCAATGTCAAGTATCTTTTCCTTAGACCATGAGATCGTGTAACTCCCGGATACCGTAGGATTGCTTTGGGTGTACCAAACGTCACAACGTAACTGGGTGACTATAAAGGTGCACTACAGGTATCTCTGAAAGTGTCTGTTGGGTTGACACGGATCGAGACTGGGATTTGTCACTCCGTATGACGGAGAGGTATCTCTGGGCCCACTCGGTAATGCATCATCATAATGAGCTCAAAGTGACCAAGTGTCTGGTCACGGGATCATGCATTACGGTACGAGTAAAGTGACTTGCCAGGAAAGAGATTGAACGAGGTATTGGGATACCAACGATCGAATCTCGGGCAAGTAACGTACCGATTGACAAAGGGAATTGTATACGGGGTTGCTTAAATCCTCGACATCGCGGTTCATCCGATGAGATCATCGAGGAGTATGTGGGAGCCAACATGGGTATCTAGATCCCACTGTTGGTTATTGACCGGAGAGCCATCTCGGTCATGTCTGCATGTCTCTCGAACCCGTAGGGTCTACACACTTAAGGTTAGGTGACGCTAGGGTTGTATGAATATGAGTATGCAGCAAACTGAAAGTTGTTCGGAGTCCCGGATGAGATCCCGGACATCACGAGGAGTTCCGGAATGGTCCGGAGGTAAAGAATTATATATAGGAATTGCAGTTTTGGCCATTGGGAGAGTTTCGGGGGTCACCGGTATTGTATCGGGACCACCGGAAGGGTCCCGGGGGTCCACCGGGTGGGGCCACCTATCCCGGAGGGCCCCATGGGCTGAAGTGGGAGGGGAACCAGCCCCTAGTGGGCTGGTGCGCCCCCCCCCCGGGCCCTCCTCTGGGCCTAGGGTTGGGAACCCTAGGGGAGGGGGCGCCTCCACTTGCCTTGTGGGGCACTCCACCCCCCTTGGCCGCCGCCCCCCTAGAGATCTCATCTCTAGGGTCGGCGCCCCCCCTGGGGTCCCTATATAAAGAGGGGGGTGGGAGGGCAGCCGCACCCAACACCCTGGCGCCTCCCTCCCCTCCCTGCTACACCTCCTCCTCCCATAGTTGCTTGGCGAAGCCCTGCCGAAATCCTGCTACATCCACCACCACGCCGTTGTGCTGCTGGATCTTCATCAACCTCTCCTTCCCCTCTTGCTGGATCAAGAAGGAGGAGACGTCACGCTGACCGTACGTGTGTTAAACGCAGAGGTGCCGTCCGTTCGGCGCTAGGAACTCCGGTGATTTGGATCACGACGAGAACGACTCCCTCAACCCCGTTCCCTTGAACGCTTTCGCACGCGATCTACAAGGGTATGTAGATGCATCTCTCTCTCTCATTGCTAGATGAACTCATAGATTGATCTTGGTGAACGTAGGAAATTTTTTATTTTATGCAACGTTCCCCAACGGTTCCTACTACTTATGTTGAGAAACCACCTTTTCCTGTTAGGATAAAGGATCATGCTAAAACTTTGACTGTTGTTCGTAAGAGTAATATTAGGACTTATACACCTCCTGAGCAAATCAATGTTGATCCTAGTATTGCAATTGTTAAGGATCTCTTGGATGATAATATAGATGGGCATGTTATTTATTTCTATGATGAAGCTGCTAATATTGCAAAACCAGACGCTAAGATACATAGGCCCGTTGTAGGCATGCCTGTTATTTCTGTTAAAATAGGAGATCATTGTTATCATGGCTTATGTGATATGGGTGCTAGTGCTAGTGCAATACCCTATGACTTATATAAAGAAATTATGCATGACATTGCACCTGTTGAATTAGAAGATATTGATGTCACAATTAAGCTTGCTAATAGAGATACTATTAAGCCTTTTGGGATTGTTAGAGATGTTGAAGTCTTGTGTGGGAAGGTCAAATACCCTGCTGATTTTCTTATTCTTGGTTCTCCACAAGATGCCTTTTGTCCCATTATATTTGGTAGACCCTTCTTGAACATTGTTAAAGCTAAGATTGATTGCAAAAAGGATGTTGTTACGATTGGCTTAGATGATATGACTCATGAGTTTAATTTTGCCAAATTTCGTAGACAACCCCGTGATAGAGAATTTCTAGTAAAGATGAAATAATTGATCTTGCTTCTATTGTCGTGCCTCCTACTGATCCGTTAGAACAATATTTGCTAGATCATGAAAATGATATGTTTATGAAAGAAAGAAGGGAAATAGATGAAGTATTCCTTAAATAGGAACCTATTTTGAAACATAACCTTCCCGTTGAAATTCTTGGGGATCCCCCTCCACCCAAGGGTGATCCCGTGTTCGAACTTAAACCTTTACCTAATAATCTTAAGTATGCTTATCTCGATGAAAAGAAAATATATCATGTTATTATTAGTGCTAACCTTTCAGAGCAAGAAGAAGAAAGATTATTGAAAACTCTGAAGAAGCATCGAGCTGCTATTGGATATACTCTGGATGATCTTAAGGGCGTTAGTCCCACGTTATGCCAACACAAAATTAAGTTGGAGGACGATGCCAAACCAGTTAGAGATCCTCAACGACGACTAAATCCTAAAATGAAAGAAGTGGTAAGAAAGGAGATACTAAAGCTCCTTGAGGCAGGTATAATTTATCCCGTTGCTGATAGTGATTGGGTAAGCCCTGTCCATTGTGTCCCTAAAAAGGGAGGTATCATTGTTGTTCCTAATGATAAAGATGAATTAATCCCGCAGAGAATTATTACAGGTTATAGGATGGTAATTGATTTTCGTAAACTAACTAAAGCTACTAAGAAAGATCATTACCCTTTACCTTTTATTGATCAAATGCTAGAAAGACTATCCAAACATACACATTTCTGCTTTCTAGATGCTTATTCTGGTTTCTCTCAAATACCTGTCTCAGCGGGAGATCAGGCAAAAACTACTTTTACTTGCCCTTTCGGTACTTTCGCTTATAGACGTATGCCTTTTGGTTTATGTAATGCACCTGCTACCTTTCAAAGATGCATGATGGCTATATTCTCTGTTTTTTGTGAAAAGATTTGTGAGGTATTCATGGATGACTTCTCTGTTTATGGATCCTCCTTTGATAATTGCTTGAGCAACCTTGATCGAGTTTTGCAGAGATGCGAAGACACTAATCTCGTTCTGAATTGGGAAAAGTGTCACTTTATGGTTAATGAAGGCATTGTCTTGGGGCATAAGATTTCCGAGAGAGGTATTGAAGTTGACAAAGCTACAGTTGATGCTATTGAAAAGATGTCATGTCCCAAGGACATAAAAGGTATAAGAAGTTTCCTTGGTCATGCCGGTTTCTATAGGAGGTTCATTAAGGAGTTTTCTAAGATCTCTAGGCCTCTGACTAATTTATTGCAAAAGGATATTCCTTTTGTCTTTGATGATGATTGTGTAGAAGCATTTGAAATACTTAAGAAAGCTTTTATCACTGCACCTGTTGTTCAGCCACCTGATTGGAATTTACCTTTTGAAATTATGTGTGACGCTAGTGATTATGCTGTAGGTGTTGTTCTAGGGCAAAGAGTCGATAAGAAATTGAATGTTATCCAGTATGCTAGTAAGACTCTTGATACGTCCCAAAGAAATTATGCTACTATTGAAAAAGAATTCTTAGCAGTTGTGTTTGCATGTGATAATTTAGACCTTATATTGTTGATTCCAAAGTTACTATTCACACTGATCATGCTGCTATTAAATATCTTATGGAAAAGAAAGATGCTAAGCCTAGACTCATTAGATGGGTTATCCTGCTCCAAGAGTTTGATTTGCATATTATTGATAGAAAAGGAGCCGAGAACCCCGTTGCGGATAACTTGTCTAGGTTAGAGAATGTTCTTGATGACCCACTGCCTATTGATGATAGCTTTCCTGATGAACAATTAGCGGTCATTAATGCTTCTCGTACTGCTCCATGGTATGCTGATTATGCTAATTATATTGTTGCTAAATTTATACCACCTAGTTTCACATACCAGCAAAAGAAAAAGTTCTTTTATGATTTAAGACATTACTTTTGGGATGACCCACACCTTTATAAAGAAGGAGTAGATGGTGTTATTAGACATTGTGTACCTGAGCATGAACAGGAACAGATCCTACGGAAGTGTCACTCTAAATCATATGGAGGACACCACGCTGGAGATAGAACTGCACATAAGGTACTACAATTTGGTTTTTATTGGCCTACTCTCTTCAAAGATGCTCGTAAGTTTGTCTTATCTTGTGATGAATGTCAAAGAATTGGTAATATTAGTAGACGTCAAGAAATGCCTATGAATTATTCTCTTGTTATTGAACCATTTGATGTTTGGGGCTTTGATTATATGGGACCTTTTCCTGCCTTAATGGTTAGACACATATTTTAGTTGTTGTTGATTACGTTACTAAGTGGGTAGAAGCTATTCCAACTAGTAGTGTTGATCATAACACTTCTATTAAAATGCTTAAAGAACTTATTTTTCCGAAGTTTGGAGTCCCTAGATATCTTATGACTGATGGTGGTTCACATTTTATTCATGGTGCTTTCTGTAAGATGCTTGCTAAGTATGATGTCAATCATAGAATCGCATCTCCTTATCATCCGCAGTCTAGTGGTCAAGTAGAGTTGAGCAATAGAGAGCTCAAATTAATTTTGCAAAAGACTATTAATAGATCTAGAAAGAATTGGTCCAAAAAACTTGATGATGCATTATGGGCCTATAGAACTGCATACAAAAATCCTATGGGTATGTCTCCATATAAGATGGTTTATGGAAAGGCTTGTCATTTACCACTTGAACTTGAACATAAAGCATATTGGGCTATTAAAGAGCTCAATTATGACTTCAAACTTGCCGGTGAGAAGAGGTTGTTTGATATTAGCTCACTTGATGAATGGAGAACCCAAGCTTATGAGAACGCCAAGCTATTCAAGGAAAAAGTTAAGCGCTGGCATGATAAAAGGATACAAAAGCGTGAGTTTAACGTAGGTGATTATGTGTTATTATTCAACTCTCGTTTAAGATTTTTTTTTTGATTGTACTCGTTTAAGATTTTTTGCAGCAAAGCTTCTCTCTAAATGGGAAGGCCCCTACGTTATCGAGGAGGTCTATCATTCTGGTGCGATAAAGATCAACAACTTCGAAGGCACAAGTCTGAGGGTGGTAAACAGTCAAAGAATTAAACATTATATTTCAGGTAATCCTATTAACATTGAAACTAATATTATTGAAACCGTAACCCCGGAGGAATACATAAGGGACACTTTCTAGAATGTTCCAGACTCTGAAAAGGAATAGGCATGTGGTACGGTAAGTAAACCGACCCCAAAACAACTCCAATGGCAATTTTTATCAGTTTTGGATTATTTAAGAATTTTAGTAAGAAAGAAGTAGTCCGAAAGGGCATGAGGCCCCCACGAGAGTGGATGGCGCGCCCACCCTTACTGGGCGCGCCCCCCTGTCTCATGGGCACCTCATGTGCCTCCCGGACTCCGTTTTCTTGCACTTTACGTATTTTGGTCGGTAAAAATTCATTATATATACTCCCGAAGGTTTTGACCACCGTATCACGCAAATATCCTCTGTTTTCGTTTCGAGCTGTTTCCTATTGTAGATCAAGAGCAAGATGTCTTCTCAGGAGTCAGTCAGGGAGAGTCGGGTGTCTCATCCAGCACCGGTACCAGGAGCAATTAGTTATGCTCATCACTTTGGACCATCAACGGAGGACGAGATGGAGGCCAATTTGAAAAGGATAGATGCCATGGAGGAAGATCAAGAAGTTACCTCTCGTCCCCAAGAAGAATTCATGATGGGGGAACCACCTAGCTTGGCTATTCCAACTTCGGTCATCTCTTCCAACTTTAGATTTCTCTCTTATGAAAATATGAAAAAGAGCTTCACTTGTTCTCCAGAAGCTATGCAGCATCCTTGGGTAAAGGGAGCTTTGGCCGTAACGGGCAAGCTCCGTAAAGAAAATATGGACCTCAAACACCAAGTCAATATGCTCGAGGAGGAGAACCGTATCCTTAAGGGCATCATCGCTAAGAAGATCATAACGCCAACCGTGAAGAAGGAGACATAATCACATGGGTATGGGCACTCCCCCTTGGCAACTGCCAAGCTTGGGGGAGGTGCCCCGGTATCGTATCACCATCACACTCCTATCTTTACCGTTTTATTTAGTTCGATCCTTTTAGTAGTATCTTGATCTAGTAGATTGAAGTTTTGATATCAAGTAGTTTTGAGTTTTGCTTTGTGATCTCTTTTTGTAATCAAGTCCTTGAGCTATCTATAATAAAGATTAGTGTTGAGTCAAGGGTTTTGCTTTGTTGCTATGATCTTGAGAAAAATAGAAAGAATAAAATGAATAAAAGAGTTCATATTGATCTTATGGATAGTAATAACTTCACAGGCATAAAGGTTGTTGAGAGTTGATAAACATAGTTTTGGTCATCATTGCAATTAATAGGAAGTAATAAGGAAAGAGAGGTTCACATATAAATGTACTATCTTGGACATCTTTTATGATTGTGAGCACTCATTAAGTATGACATGCTAAAAGAGTTGACATTGGACAAGGAAGACAACATAATGGTTTATGTTTTCTCACATCTCAGTTAAAGTATGTTATCATTGACCTTCCAAACATGTTGAGCTTGCCTTTCCCCCTCATGCTAGCCAAATTCTTAGCACCAAGTAGAGATACTACTTGTGCTTCCAAATACCCTTAAACCCAAGTTTGCCATGAGAGTCCACCATATCTACCTATGGATTGAGTAAGATCCTTCAAGTAAGTTGTCACCGGTGCAAGCAATAAAAATTGCTCCTTAAATATGCATGACTTATTAGTGTGGAGAAAATAAGCTTTACACGATCTTGTTATGGAAGCAATAAAAGCGACGGACTGCATAATAAAGGTCCATACACAAGTGACATATAAAGTGACGTTCTTTCATACTAAGATTTTGTGTATCCAACCCTAAAAGCGCATGACAACCTCTGCTTCCCTCTGTGAAGGGCATGTTCTTTTACTTTATGTGCTTGAGTCAAGGTTATCTTCACCTTTCCCTTTTTAATTTTATCCTTTGGCAAGCTCCTCATGTTTGAAAGATCGTGATATATATATATATCCAATTGGATGTTCGTTAGCATGGGCTGTTATTGTTGACATCACCTAAAGGTGAATACGTTGGGAGGCAACGCAATAAGCCCCTATCTTTCTTAGTGTCCATCTGAAACTCCATAACCACAAGTATTGCGTGAGTGTTAGCAATTGTAGAAGACTATATGATAGTTGAGTATGTGGACTTGCTAAAAAGCTCTATTGTTGACTCTTTCTGATGTTATGATAAATTGCGATTGCTTCAATGACTAAGATTATAGTTTGTTAGTTCTTAATTAAGTTTGTGAACCATACTTGATATTGTGAATTGATTGTTACTTGAGCATAAGAAATTATATAATGGAATCTATATATGTTGCTATTATAAGAATGATCATGATGCCCTCATGTCCGTATTTTATTTTTATCGACACCTCTATCTCTAAACATGTGGACATATTTTTCGATATCGGCTTCCGCTTGAGGACAAGCGAGGTCTAAGCTTGGGGGAGTTGATACGTCCATTTTGCATCATGCTTTTATATCAATATTTATTGCATTATGGGCTATTATTACACATTATATCTCAATACTTATGGCTATTCTCTCTTATTTTACAAGGTTTACCAAGAAGAGGGGGAATACCGGCAGCTGGAATTCTGGCTGGAAAAGGAGCAAACATTGGAAACCTATTCCGCACTGCTCCAAAAGTCCTGAAACTCCACAAAACCTGTTTTTGGATTTATTAAGAATTATTGAGCGAAAGAAATATATCAGGGGGGCCACACCCTGTCCAGGAGGGTGGGCCCCCCCCTTACTGGGCGCGCCCCCTGTCTCCTGGGCCCCCTGGTGGCCCCCCGGTGTCCATCTTTCGCTATATGAAGGCTTTTACCCTGGAAAAAATCGTGGGCAAGCTTACGGGACGAAACTCCGCCGCCATGAGGCGGAACCAATCTAGGGCTCTGGCAGAGCTGTTCTGCCGGGGACACTTCCCTCCGGGAGGGGGAAATCATCACCAATGTCATCACCAACGATCCTCTCATCGGGAGGGGGTCAATCTCCATCAACATATTCACCAGCACCATCTCCTCTCAAACCCTAGTTCATCTCTTATATCCAATCTTGTATCGAAAACCACAAATTGGTACCTGTGGGTTGCTAGTAGTGTTGATTACTCCTAGTAGTTGATACTTATTGGTTTACTTGGTGGAAGATCATATGTTCAGATCCTCAATGCATATTATTACACCTCTGATTATGAACATGAATATGCTTTGTGAGTAGTTACGTTTGTTCCTGAGGACATTGGTGAAGTCTTGCTATTAGTAGTCATGTGAACTTGGTATTTGTTCGATATTTTGATGAGATGTATGTTGTCTTCTCCTCTAGTGGTGTCATGTGAACGTCGACTACATGACACTTCACCATTATTGGGCCTAGAGGAGGGCATAGGGAAGTAATAAGTAGATGATGGGTTGCTAGAGTAACAGAAGCTTAAACCCTAGTTTATGCGTTGCTTCGTTAGGGGCTGATTTGGATCCACATGTTTCATGCTATGGTTAGGTTTACCTTAATACTTTTGTTGTAGTTGCGGATGCTTGCAATAGGGGTTAATCATAAGTGGGATGCTTGTCCAAGTAAGGGTAGTACCCAAGCACCGGTCCACCCACATATCAAATTATCAAAGTACCGAACGCGAATCATATGAGCGTGATGAAAACTAGCTTGACGATAATTCCCATGTGTCCTCGGGAGCTCCTTTCTCATTATTAGAAATTGTCCAGGCTTATCCTTTGCTACATAAAGGATTGGGCCACCTTGCTGCACCTTATTTACTTTGTTTACTTGTTACTCGTTACTGTTTATCTTATCACAAAACTATCTATCACCTGCAATTTCAGTGCTTGCAGAAAACCTTACTGAAAACCGCTTATCATTTCCTTCTGCTCCTCATTGGGCTCGACACTCTTACTTACCAAAAGGACTACGATAGATCCCCTACACTTGTGGGTCATCAGCCCCTCATTGTGACTTTTCCTTTTCCATGGAGTACGATCTTTCTTAGGTGATGTAGTATTGATTCTTCTTTTGACGTATACTTCATCATCATCATCTTCCCTCATTGGATAGTCGTACTGGTTGTAGTCTTCCTCGTTGGTGACTCCATTCATTCCAATGATGTTCCTTTTGCCTCTCCTCATGACAACACGGCTCGGATTGCTCGGGTTGGTTATGAAGAAGCATTGTGTCACGTGCTTAGCATGTACCCATGGCTTTTTTTACGATGGCGTTCACGGTAGCGCTCTTGGCATTGGGTATAGTCATGGTAGTGAAATACCGGTTTTCTCTTTCGACATTCTTAGCCCATCTAACACGGAACATCATCGCGTTGTGCAGTCCAGAGTAGTCAAGCTCCCAGATCTCCTCGACCATTCCGTAAAATCTCTTAGTTGCACCATTGTCGCTGTCGGTCATGCATTCCATCGTCACCCTTGAGCTCTGAAAATCACTTTTCATATCTTTGGCCTCCGTGTAGAACGTGTATCCATTGATATTGTATGCCTAATAGGTGACGAGGTTGGGCGTGGGGCCATGTGCTAAAGCGTATATGAGCAATCCATCCTTAGAGCCCTCTTCCAGGGGATTAGCAAGAATATGATCTTTGAACCAATGCAGGAAAGTGGAGTTCTGCTCTCTAGTAACTTCAGCGTCCGTCCTGCATACCCCCCGGTCATGATACTTCTTTGCGATAGTTTCCTTGTGCAGTGTGACAAAAGGATCTACCTGGTCTAGGTGTTGTAGTGATAATCCACAAGTATGGGGGATCATTTGTAGCCTTCTTCGATAAATAAGAGTGTTGAACCCAATGAGGAGCTAAAGGTAGAACAAATATTCCCTCAAGTTCTATTGACCATCGATACAACTCTACGCACACATGGCGTTTGCTTTACCTAAAACAAGTACGAAACTATTTTGCAAGAATAAAACTACGAGTACTTTGCGAGAATAAAACTATGAATAAATTGCAAGGCAATAAAAGTGGATAGCTTTTGTCAACAAGAAAGTCATTTGTCCCTAGGCAATCGATAACAAGTACCGGCAATCATTCTTTTAATTCTATATGAGGGAGACGCATGAGCTAACATACGTTCTCTACTTGGATCATATGCACTTACGATTGGAACTCTAGCAAGCATCCACAACTACTAAAGATCATTAAGGTTATGAAACCCAACCATAGCATTAAGTATCAAGTCCTCTTTATCCCATAGGCAACAACCCACCTACTCGGGTTTAAGCTTCTGTCACTCTCGCAACCCACCATAAGCGAATCATGAACGTATTCCAACACCCTACAGTGGGGATACCTCATGTTTGTGCGAGACGGAGGGCACCGTAGGACAGCACCATAAATAAAATATACAATCATACCAACCAAGATCACAATTAAACCCATAGGACAAAATCGATATACTCAAACATCATAGGATAGCCAAATATCATTGGGAAATAATATATGGAGTTGAGCACCATGTTTAAGTAGAGATTACAGCAGGGAGAAGGGGTGTTACACTTCTGCATAAAGGGGGAGAGAGTTGGTGTTGCCGGTAGCAAGATTGTTGATGTAGATCGTTGTCACGATCCTTGCCTCGATGGCACTCTGGCGCCACCGGGAGAGAGGGGGAGAGAGCCCCCCTCCTTATTCTTCTTCCTTGGTCTCCCCCTAGATGGGAGGAGGGTTTCCCCTCTGGTCCATGGCCTCCATGGCGGCAGAGGGGTGGGACCCCCTCCGAGATTGGATCTCCCTCTCTGTTCTCTTTTGTTTCGCGTTCCACAGATCTGGCCCTTCACGGTTTCTTAAATTCCTGGAGATCCGTAACTCCGATTGCGCTGAAATTTTTACACAATTTTTTTTCCATAAATCGTCTTTCTTGCACTAGTAGAGGGGCCCCAACCGACCTTCAAGGAGGGCATAAGATACCTGGGCGCGCCAAGGGGTGCCCGACGCACCCTGGTGGGTTATGCTCACTTTGGGCCCCCATTTGTGTTGATTCCACCTCCCAAAAATCATAAATATTCCAAAATAATTCTCCGTAATTTTTTATCGCATTTGGACTTCGTTTGATAAGGATTTTATGCAAAACAAAAAACATGCAACAAACAGGAACTGGCACTAGGCACTAGATCAATAGGTTAGTCCAAATAAATCATATAAAATGTTGCCCAAAGTGTATAAAAGTTGTATAATATTGGGATGAAACAATAAAACATTATAGATATGACGGAGATGTATCAGCATCCCCAAGCTTAATTCCTGCTCGTCCTCGAGTAGGTACTAAAAAGATAATTTTTGATGTGGAATGCTACCTAGCATAAACTTGATCATATATCTAATCATGGCATGAATATTGAGACATAAGTGATTCAAAGCAATAGTATATAATTTGACATAAATACATCAATACTCAGGAATCCCAATAAACAATCATGTCTTCCAAAATATCAATGCTAAAGAACATTATCCCTACAAAATCATATAGCCTTGTCATGCTCTGTCTTCTTAACGCGCTTCAGCCTTTTCAACCCTCACGCAATACATGAGCGCGAGCCATGGATATAGCACTATGGGTGGAATAGAGTATGATGATAGGGGTAAATATAGAGAAGAAAAAAAAGTAAGAAAGTCTCACATCGACGCGGCTAACCAACAGGCTATGGAGATGCCCATCAGTTGATATCAATGCGAGGAGTAGGGATTGCCACACAACGAATGCACTAAGAGCTATAAGTGTATGAAAGCTCCATATGAAAACTAAGTGGGTGTGCATCTAATCCTATAATGAAAAATTCCTACTAGTATATGAAAGTGACAACATAGGAGACTCTCCATATGAAAAACATGGTGCTAATTTGAAGCACAAGTGTGGAACTAGAATGCCCCTTCTCTCTTTTTTCTCTTTTTTTTCTCTTTTTTTTCTTTTTTTCTTTTTTTCCTTTTCCCCTTTTTTTCTTTTGTTCCTCTCATTGTCCGGAGTCTCATCCCGACTTGTGGGGGAATCATAGTCTCTATCATCCTTTCCTCATTGGGGCAATGCTCTAATAATGAAAGTTGATGATCATCACACTTCTATTTACTTATAACTCAAAAGAAATAAAAATTACAACTCGATACCTATAACAAAATATGACTCTATATGAATGCCTCTGGCAATACCAGGATGTGCAATGATCTAGCGTAACATGCATAAAATGATGAACGATGGCTGAGCCACAAATACTATGTCACCTATATGATCATGCAAAGCAATATGACAATAAATGCTCAAGTCATCAAAACGGAAGCGGTGGAAGTTGCATGGCAATATATCTCGGAATGGCTATGGAAAGGCCATAATAGGTAGGTATGGTGGTTGTTTTGAGGAAGATATACTAAGGCTTATATGTGATAGAGCGTATCATATCACGGGGTTTGGATGCACCGGCGAGGTTTGCACCACGTCTCGAGGTGAGAAAGGGTAACGCACGGTACCGTAGAGGCTAGCAAATTGCGGAAAGGTAAGAGTGCGTATAATCCATGGACTCACATTAGTCATAAAGAACCCATATACTTATTGCAAAATTTTATTAGCCCTCGAAGCAAAGTACTACTACGCATGCCCCTAGGGGGGTAGGAGTTAACCATCGCACGCCCCGACCTTCACGCAAAGATAGAGAATCAAGGATAAATTGTGCTCTAACTTCCCGGTATAATGAGAGACTATACGTGCATGCTTCGGGAATCACAAACCTTAACACCAATATCTTACTAAACACGATCATCCACTAGTACCTCCCACATATTATCATCTCTATATCGCAAAACTATTGCAAGGAATCAAACATATCATATTCAGTGATACACAAGTTTTATGTAGGATTTTTATGACTAACCATGCAATTGACCAATTCCATTTGCCTCCTTAAATAGATAAAAGTGAAGAATGAGAGTTTAATTCTTTCTACAAAAGATCATGCTCTAACAAATATAAGTGAAGCAAAAGAGCATTCTAAAAATAATGTTTTTCTATGTGAAGAGAAACAGGCAATCCAAACTTCAAATGATATACGTGAAGCATATGAAGCATTCTATAAAGCCATACTCAAAAGATATAAGTGAAGTGCAATGAGAATTCTATAAATCAACCATGGAGTATCTCATACCAGCATGTTGCATGAAAGAAAAGTGAAAACTAAATGCACAAGACGCTCCAAGATTTACGCATATCACATGAACGAAACAAAGACAAAAACATACAGATACTTGTTGAAGAAAGATGGTATGCCATCCGGGGCATCCCCAAGCTTAGACGCTTGAATCTCCTTGAATATTTACTTGTGGTGCCTTGGTCATCCCCAAGCTTGAGCTCTTGCCTCTCCTCCTTCTCCTCATATCGAGACCTCCTCGATTTTTGATCACTTCATCCACACAAAACTCAACATAAAGCTTGGTAAGATCCGTTAGTATAATAAAGCAAATCACTACTCTAAGTACTGTTGCAAACCAATTCATATTTTGTTTTTGCATTGTAGCTACTATAATATAACTTTTCCATGGCTTATACCACCGATATAATCGATAGTTTCATCAAAACAAGCAAAATAATGCATCAAAAACAGAATTTGTCTTAAACAGGACAGTCTATAGAAATCTGAACATCTACCATACTTCTGGTACTCCAAAAAATCTTTAAAACTAGAACGATATAAACAATTTTTATAGAAATAGTGTGCAAAAAGTTTCAGAACCTTTTGGCGTTCTAGTAAAAAAATGAAAATTCACGCACTACAGCCAAAGTTTATGTTTCTGCACCGCACATACCAACAAGCAATCTAATCATCCTAAAGGAAAACCTTGGAACAATAATTTTACAATACAAAGGATTTGTACAAGGGGATAATTATTTTTGTTGAAAAGTTTCTATAATTAAGATTCACAAAGTTTTCATGGGCATGAACAAAGTTCAAGGCTAGCTCCCACTTTGACAATGCTCGTTCCTCTCACTTTCACTTTTCCTTTGTGAAGTTTTAAAATCCCCTCTATATTTTTTGTTTTTAAACTTTATAAAAGCACTCAAAAGAAATAAATGACTCTCTAAAACTTTTAGGTTGTCTCCCAGGCAGCGTTTTCTTTAAAGCCATTAAGCTCGGCATAAAGTGCTCAAGTAATGGATCCACCCGGACCCCAAGGTATATCAAAGCCAATTTTAATTAGCAATGATTTGGCATTCAGTAGTGAGCACAAAGCAACATATATCAAGCAATGACGAAGTTTAACTCTCTTCCTATGCATCGGCATGTCATACAAGAACAATTCACG
The DNA here is from genome assembly GCF_018294505.1 of Triticum aestivum. Classification (NCBI taxonomy): domain Eukaryota; kingdom Viridiplantae; phylum Streptophyta; class Magnoliopsida; order Poales; family Poaceae; genus Triticum; species Triticum aestivum. Next base: position 518,722,456 of record NC_057807.1, read on the forward strand.
CACACCAAGTAAAGGCCAATACATAGCATAATCAGTTTCTTGCAATTTTATCATGTTGGAAACATAAAGAGGTGGAGATGCAGTTCCTCTCTCATAATAATTGCAAGTAGGAGCAGAAAGCACATGCATATTACATTCACCAAAATTATCATGTGCAACGGTAAAAGGCAACCCATCAATATAATCTTTAATAAGAACAAACTTTTCCAATATAGTGTAGTTTGGAGAATTCAAAAAGATAATAGGACTATCATGTGTGGGTACAATAGCAACAATTTCATTCTTAATATAAGGAACCATAGCAAGTTCATCTCCATAAGCATAATTCATATTGACATCATGGCCACAAGCATCAAGTTCATCAAAAGGGATATTTCAAAAGAATCAACGGGGTCATAGCAATTATCATAGCATTCATCATTCGGTAAGAGCGAAGGGAAATTAAACAATGTATGAGTTGAAGAGTTACTCTCATTAGAAGGTGGGCACGGGTAGCTAATTCGTTCTTCCTCCCTTTGTTCTTCGCTCTCCTCATCACCTTCTTCATCCAATGAGCTCACAGTTTCATCAATTTCTTCTTCCATAGACTCCTGCAAAATGTTAGTCTCTTCTTGGACAGCGGAAAAGTCCTCAATATATGGTTTAATGTAAGCATTAGAAGAATACTTTTTCATAGCAATATTTAAGTATGGAAAAATTTTCAGATTTGTAAAGAGCAGCATCATACTTTTCAATCAAAGAAGCAACTTCATAGACACCCTTAAAAGCAACAAATTCTTCAGTTTGGTCAATATCAAAGTAATTATAAACACCCTTGGCATAAGAAGATAAGATTCCATTATCCTTAAACTCACATTGGAAGGAAAGGTGTTTCTTAGGGTCTTCGGAACAACAAGTAAAATAATGTATTTCACATAAATTCAAAGCATAGCAATACAAACTATTAATATGATGCCGCAAAAGTTTTCCTTTTTGAGATAAGTGGTGTCGCACAAAATAAGCATGCTCATTTAATGATTTTCCCTCAACTAAGCTAGTTGGGTTTTCAGCACGAGCACAAATGGATCGAAGATGATCCAAATAGAAAGCTTCAGTAGTATGATATGTTTTGGGTGGTTCTTCAACCATTGGTTTAGCAGGTGTAACTAATTTTTCTGGTATTTTGCGTTTCCTACCCATAGCTAGAGATAGGAAACAAGAGCACAAAATAAAATCTACTTAGTGATAAAGCAAACAAGCACACACGAGAATATTCACCCCACGCTATTGCTCCCCAGCAACGGCACCAGAAAAAGGTCTTGATAACCCACAAATATAGGGGATCGTTTGTAGCCTTCTTCGATAAATAAGAGTGTCGAACCCAATGAGGAGCTAAAGACAGAACACATATTCCCTCAAGTTCTACCGACCACCGATACAACTCTACGCACACTTGACGTTTGCTTTACCTAAAACAAGTATGAAACTATTTTGCAGGAATAAAACTATGAGTACTTTGCGAGAATAAAACTACGAATAAATTGCAAGGTAATAAAAGTGGATAGCTTTTGTCAACAAGAAAGTCATTTGTCCCTAGGCAATCAATAACAAGTATCGGTAATCATTCTTGTATATGAGGGAGAGGCATGAGCTAACATACTTTCTCTACTTGGATCATATGCACTTATGATTGGAACTCTAGCAAGCATCCGCAACTACTAAAGTTCATTAAGGTCGTGAAACCCAACCATAGCATTAAGTATCAAGTTCTCTTTATCCCATACGCAACAACCCACCTACTCGGGTTTAAGCTTATGTCACTCTCGCAACCCACCATAAGCGAATCATGAACGTATTCCAACACCCTACAGCGGGGATTCCTCATGTTTGTGCGAGACGGAGGGCACCATAGGACAGCACAATAAATAAAATATACAATCATACCAACCAAGATCACGATTAACCCACAGGACAAAACGGATCTACTCAAACCTCATAGGATAGCCAAGTATCATTGGGAAATAATATATGGAGTTGAGCACCATGTTTAAGTAGAGATTACAGCAGGGAGAAGGGGTGTTACACCGCTGCATAGAGGGGGATAGAGTTGGTGTTGACGGTAGCAAGATTGTTGATGTAGATTGCCGTCAGGATCCTTGCCCCGGCGGCACTCCAGCGCCACCGAGAGAGAGGGGGAGAGAGCCCCCCTCCTTCTTCTTCTTCCTTGGTCTCCCCCTGGATTGGAGGAGGGTTTCCCCTCTGGTCCATGGCCTCCATGGCGGTGGAGGGGCGGGAGCCCCTCCAAGATTTGATCTCCCTCTCTGTTCTCTTTTGTTTCGCCTAAATAAAGATATTTATAAAAAAGTTGAATCATTTTACTTTATATTCATAGTTCTCTAGCTTGAATGTGCGAACGTACGACCAACAGACTTGCCGCAACTCACGGGTAAAGGCAGGGCAGCCAACCTCGTTAGGTAGGGGGCCGCAAGTACCGAGCGCGGGCTCGTCAATGTCGGGGTCGTCGCACCCGTCGGTTCAGGGGAGGTCGTCGCGGCGTTGCTCAACGACGCGCGGGTCTCCTCTCTGCCTCTCCTCTGGGGTTCACCGTTGGCCTGGATGTGCTCAAGGGTTAGAGGAGGCCATCGAGATGTTATCGGGGTCTTGTTTTGATCGCGCTCGTGATGGATGTCGTGGTGGGGACTGCATCGTGGGGATGGCTTCCTCCATACGGGCAGCATCATGAGCCATCGCTTGGGGAGGCTGTGGCGGGCCAGCTCACAGTGAGCCCTCGGCTTCGACGAACCCGGGCAGACTTTGGATGGTAGCACACCATTCGTCCATCTGCTCGGCCGCTGGCGGAAACCTTAGCATCAGCTGAGCCCGCGCCATGGGCTCCGAGGCTGTTCTTGGCATAAATGATGATGAAGTCGATCGCGCCATCGCTCGGCTCCTGAAGGAGCCAGTGGCGGCAGCACTGTGCCCTTGCTATTGCGGTGCAGCCACCTAGACAGCAGGATGGTGAGGCGAAGGCGCTCGAGGGCCAGTGGCTCCGTTGGGCGCAACAACTCGGTCGACCCACCCGGGGAAAGCGCACGCGCAGCGGTCGCACCTGTGATAGGGACGGCCGGAGGGCGACGGTTCGCCCTAGACTAAGCGCCATCATGACGGCTGTGCCCGTTAGTGAGCGAAGCATGGTTGTCAAAGTGTTGTTGGTGCTGCTCTTCACCAGTGCCTCCTGCTCCAGCGTCGGCCGCAGGAGAAGTGGTGGCGGTGTCGCCTGCTCCGACCACATCCCCGATAGCGTTTGTGTCCTCATGCGTCTCCGTGCCCCCGCAGCATTGGAGGCCGCAGGCTGTGGAGCCTTCGAGGTGGATGGATGAGCCGAAGGAGCTAGTTTCTTCTTGGGCACCATGGTCGATGGCGTCGTCGAAGATGCAGATGGTGATGAAGATGACATACATTACTCACGCCTTCAGGTTCGCGCAAGCATTCCCCCTACCTGGCGCGCCAAAGATGTCGCAGGAAACCACGGCCACCTATGGGACCAGGGTGGAGCGTAGTACACTTGCCCGGCAAGGGTTGCCTCAGGGCGGCGGCGACTACGTGCGTACGGGGGTGTGAGTTATCCAACCTTCTAACCTCCCGAACCCCTTCTACCGTTGCCATGGGCCTCCTTTTATAGATTAAGGGGTCACCACAGTGGAAAATCAGTAATTAGACACTGATAAGATAGCAAATAGTGCTATCATACCTAACTTCGCAGGATGACGGGGTGCATTTGATGCGCCGCTTAATGTCATGTCGCTGGTTGCCCGGCAAGGCTTGCTGGGCTATCTTGCCAGCTCCACGCCTGCTCATCCGACACGTCATAGGACGGGTGTCATCTATGGGTTTTCTGGTAGAAAGAGATTGCCATGTGGCGAATGGCTGCCACTTAATCACTCCGCGGCTTGATACCGTACTGATCGACGACGTGAGTCATGGTGGAGTGGTTGATGAGGCGGTTTGGCCTTTGCAGGTCCCGGCAGGCCCTGCCGGGACGCCTTGGTCATCTTCTCTTGGGGGTGGCCTCGCCCCTTGCCGTGCTCGCCTGCCTGGCAAGGGAGGCCTTTCTCGACGATATCTTGCTTCCCTGGCTTGGCCCTGGTCTCTCTGATATGCTTGTTGGTCCTTCGAACCTCTTAGTTTCTTGTACCTTGTCTTGGATTGGTGCTTCAATCTTGATCCTATGCTTGTGGACAGTCAGGGTAACAGACCCAGGGTTTGTTGCACCGACAGAAGGTCCTATGAAGTGGACCCTAGAAGCAGATGCAGCTTTGCAAGAGTTAAAGGCCTACCTATCTTCTGTGCCTACCTTGGTTACTCCCAAACCCTAGGAGCCGTTGCTGCTATACCTAGCGACAACCAACCAAGTGGTCAGTGCATCCTTGGTGGCACAGCGAGAAGTGGATGAAGCAGAGAATGAATAGAGACCGGCAGAGTCAGATAAGGTTCAGGACAATAGTGAGCACGGCAACAAGGGCAACCCCAAGGACGTGGCTAGGAAGAAAGTGGTGCAGCGCCCAGTGTACTTCTTCAGCTCCTTGTTAGATTAAGGGGTCACCACAGTGGCAAATCAGTCATTAGACACTGATAAGATAGCAAATAGTCCTATCATACCTAACTTTGTAGGCTGACAAGGTGCATTTAATGCGCCGCTTAATGTCATGTCGTCGGTTGCCCGGCAAGGCTTGTCGGGCTATCTTGTCAGCTCCACGCCTGCTCGTCCGACACGTCATAGGACGTGTGTCATCGGTGGGTTTCTGGTAGAAAGGGGCTGCCATGTGGCGAATGGCTGCCACTTAATCACTTTGCGGCTTGACACCACACTGATCGACGACGTGAGTCGTGGTGGAGTGGTCGGTGAGGTGGTTTGGCCTCTGCAGGTCTTGGCAGGCCTTGTCGGGATGCCTTGGTCATCTTGGGTCGATCAGAGGTTCGGCCAGGAGTGTCTCTTAACGCCTTCCTTTTTTTCCACTGTGGGCCCCTATTTGCGTTGATTCCACCTCCCAAAAATCATAAATATTCTAAAATAATTCTCCGTAAATTTTTATCGCGTTTGGACTTCGTTTGATATGGATTTCTATGAAACAAAAAAACATGCAACAAACAGGAACTAGCACTGGGCACTGGATCAATAGGTTAGTCCAAATAAATCATATAAATTTTTGCCAAAAGTGTATAAAGTTGTATAATATTGGCATGAAACAATCAAAAATTATAGATACGACGGAGATGTATCATGTAGCACTACCATGTTTGCTCTATCAAAGTCGTTGCGTCGATCTGAGTAGGCCACATGCAGTTCCCTGCGACCGTTGGAGTGACCTTCTCCTTCGAGCCTCCCAACGTGCTTCTTAATGGGCAAACCAACACCAGGCAGCCGGTCTGCACCATATAGAAAATTCTCGCAGAAATAGATGCGCTCTTGTGTCAGATAGCCCTGGATGATGCTTCCATCTGGACGGGACATGTTACGAATGAATACTTTGATGATCCCTTTCATCCTCTCGAACGGCATCATGTTGTGCGGGAATGATGGCCTCGGGTCTATTATGTTGTCCACAATATGGACACACAGATGCACCATGACGTCAAAGAACGCGGGCGGGAAGTACATCTCAAGCTCATTTAGTATCACAACAATCTCTTCTTGCAGCCTTCGGAGCTGCTTCACGCTGATCGACTTTCGAGAGATGACGTAAAAGTTGCAGAGACCAATAAGCGTGTCACAGACGTGCTTGTCCATTATCCCTCTGAGGGCAATAGGTAGTATCTGCGTCATCATCAAATGACAGTCATGGGACTTCATCCCACTGAACCTTTTCTTCTTCGTGTCTAGAAATCTGCTTATCTTCCCACAGTAACCGAAACTAACTTTATTCTGGTAAGGCACTTGAATAATTGATCAATCTCAGCCGGACTTAAGGTGATGCAAGAAGGGGGGCAATAATCCTCTTCCTTTACTTTTTTGCCCTTCTTCTCCCGCGCCTCTGTCTCCGTCTCTGTCTCCTTTGACTTTTTACGGGGCGACATCTGCAAAACTGCCCTGATCTGCCAAGATGTCGTTGTTATCTTCATGACGGTGCTCGCATACACACCACCAGTTTACCGAATGATATCATGGACCACGCCTTGACAAAGCAAGTGCAAGTGCTTCTCAGCATGCCAATGTCTTCAATGTGTGGGGTGTGTAATACCTAATACCTTGATGACAGAGGAACCCAAGAATAGACCTGAAAAGTCTGTGCAGACCACGCTAAAGAAACCCTCGTTAATTATGGTTCCTTGACACGGCGCCATTGACTCTGATCTTCGCCATTACCAAAAGGCGGTGGGGGAGAAGACCTAGGGACTGGGGAATGAAAAGCAGGCATCTTACGAGGGGCGATGCAAAAATGCCCAACCGGCAGACATGGGAAATCTCCCGCCGCATGACCCTGTCGATGTGGCTGCGGTCAAAGCACCACGCAGGCAGGCCAGTCGAATTTAGGACTTTGGATGAATCACTTATTGAAAGGAAATATAGCTTGGATGTGCATTTTGAAGAAATAATGGGATGAGTTATTTTCAACACGGAGAATGGAGAGAATATTTAGTTGAGAAAGTCCTGCGGAGCGAGTGTTTCTTTAGATGGGAATGGGAATGGGAATGTGTGGCTTACAGTACTAGACGGCAGGAGTGAGAAAAACGAAAGTCAACGAAAAGAGGAAGAAAAAGAAACCGCCGCGATCCCCGGCCCTCGCAGCCGCTCGCCACCGCTCGCCACCGCCGCAATGCCGGGCGGCCGCTCCCGCGCAACGCCCCCCGGGGCCCCACCCTTCAAAGCGTCGCCCTCCTCCCGCGGCCCCTCGCTAGTGTGGCCACCCCTACTCCCCGTCCCCACATCCCCCTCCCCCCCACCTCGCTGGCCCACATGACCGCCGCCGCGGCGCTCGTTCTGGCCGTGGCCGTGGCCGCCGCGCTCCTCGCGGGCGCGGCGGAGGCGACCAGGCCCAAGTGGAACTTGACGAAGAAGGGGACGACCGTCACCTACGACAGGTACTCCCTCATGATCGATGGCAGGCGGGAGCTCTTCTTCTCCGGCGCCATCCACTACCCGCGCAGCACCCCGCAGATGTGGCCCAGGCTGCTCAAGACCGCCAAGGAAGGCGGCCTCAACACCATCGAGACCTACGTCTTCTGGAACGCCCACGAGCCCGAGCCCGGCAAGGTACGCACGCACACACTCCGCCGCCGCCGCAAAACAAAACACATGCAGCTCACCCGTTGCATGCACCGCAGTACAATTTCGAAGGCAGGAACGACATGATCAAGTTCCTCAAGCTGGTCCAGAGCTTCGGCATGTACGCCATCGTGCGCATCGGCCCATTCATCCAGGGAGAATGGAATCACGGGTCTGTTAATCTGCCAAAATATGTTTCACTTTTACTTTTAATTGTAATAATGTGGCCAGATGCAGATTGGCCAATTTTATGGTCTGCAATGCAATGCAATCCTGGTGTGTATGCTCGTCTCATGTGGCTGCTTCTGTTTGTTTTCCCTTCAGTGCATTGCCCTATTGGCTCAGGGAGATTCCACACATAATATTCCGCGCCAACAACGAGCCTTACAAGGTAATGGCAATCAATCACTCACATGGTTGCAAGAGCCTGGTAGGTGTATGTGCATTTGTACCAAGAGTTTAGACAGATGACCGCCGGTGTTTTGTAATGCAGAGAGAAATGGAGAAGTTTGTGAGATTCATAGTGCAAATGTTGAAGGATGAGAATATGTTCGCATCTCAAGGAGGGCACGTTATTCTAGCCCAGGTCAGTAAAATTCTACCTGTATATATGATGATGTTATACCTACATCTGTTTATTGCATGCCCGTTATTCATGCGCCGTGCAAATTTCACAGATCGAGAATGAGTATGGAAATATTAAAAAGGATCATATAACTGAAGGTGACAAGTACCTTGAATGGGCTGGTGAAATGGCCATTAGCACCAACATTGGAGTCCCATGGATAATGTGCAAGCAATCTACGGCTCCTGGTGTAGTGGTAACTCTTTTACCAAACATGTGGTGAACATCTTAAGGCATGCTATTATAAATGGTAAAAACACATCAATTTTTTTAATCAAGGCCCCATTTGAGAAGGGAATTGAGATCCTGTAAAAGTTGAACCGCTTTTCTGGAAACCCTGCGCCCCAAACAGGCTGTAGATTTGAACAACTATTGTAAATGAGAATGTTTGATCCAGAGTGTATTCCCTTGTCTCCATCTCTTAATATGTGCCTCGCTCTCACTAGATTCCTACCTGCAACGGAAGGCACTGTGGGGACACATGGATAATGAAAGACGAAAATAAACCCCGCCTTTGGACTGAGAACTGGACTGCACAGTAAGTTCAAGTTTTTCATACTCAACATTCTACTTGTTTTCCAAAATTGGTATGTCATTGATGCTTATGGAAAGGAAGATGTTGCACCCGTCAACTTTTTTATCATCCAAACATATTAACTGCATTTGCGTACACTTTATGTGAAATTACCATTACAGTGATACCACCATACTGAACATGTGGGGACACATGGTTCAGGCAGGCGTAAGCTCGCCGTTGACGCGTCAAAAAAGAAAAAGAAATTACCATTATAATGTTGAGAGTGGATCACGCAAAATATTTTCAACTTATTCCTCTAAAGATGATACTGCCATACTATGATATCTTATGTGTCATTAACCAAATATTTACAACATATTTCCCTTACAGTGATACCACCATACTGAACATTTTGGTAGTGGAAATCATAAGAGACATGCTATCTATCATCAAGTAATTTTTTTTTACATTAATATGAAGAGTAACTTCTTGGAATACACAGGTTCAGAGCATTCGGTAATGATTTAGCTCAGCGTTCAGCAGAGGACATTGCATATTCCGTGTTACGTTTTTTTGCCAAGGGTGGGACATTGGTAAATTACTACATGGTATGCTTATCCATTTGCATTTTTGCAATGATATGCATTCAAATCGCCACAGAGAAAATACTAGAACTTTTCATGGAGTTGCATGGTAACTTGTTTTGAACAGTATTATGGTGGAACAAATTTTGGAAGGACGGGTGCTTCCTATGTGTTGACTGGATATTATGATGAAGGTCCCATTGATGAATACGGTTAGATTGGCTCAATTGTACATTTCAAGCTTTCCTGGTTCCATCTGTTGCCTCGATTGTGTCTAACAATCAGTTATTCGGTCAATGTACTCATCCAGGTATGCCGAAGGCGCCCAAATATGGGCATCTCAGGGACCTGCACAATGTAATCAAGTCATACAGCAGAGCTTTCCTTGAGGGGAAACAATCATTCGAGCTATTGGGTGTGGGGTATGAGGTTGGGAACAGCTGCTTCCATCATTTCTGCACGAAAAAACTTGGGATGTTCTGTGTGACAGTGTTCTGTTATTGAACAGTCAATTTTCTTCTGGTCTGATTAGTTTCCTGCACGTGCAGGCACGCAACTTCGAGATTCCTGAGGAAAAGCTATGCTTGGCTTTCCTCTCCAACAACAATACAGGGGAGGATGGAACTGTGGTTTTCCGAGGGGAGAAGTACTACATTCCGAGCCGCTCAGTTTCCCTCCTTGCAGACTGCAAGCATGTGGTGTACAACACAAAGAGAGTATGTGCACCGTATGCACTTGCATCTAATTAGTAAGGACATTGCTTCAGTGGTGATAAAGAGCATACATTCCTGACTTGTGTTATGCATATGTTATGCTAGGTGTTTGTTCAACATAGTGAAAGGTCATTCCATAAAGCCGAGAAGGCGACCAAGAACAATGTTTGGGAGATGTTCTCAGAGGTGATTCCGAGGTATAAACAAACTAATATCAGGAACAAGGAACCCTTGGAGCAGTATAACCAGACCAAAGACCAAAGTGACTATTTGTGGTACACTACAAGGTGTTGTTTCTTAATTTCATCACACCTTCATTTCAGCTCAGTATTATGAGCATTTATACTTCATATTTTCCCACAGGTAGCAAAATGGTGAATTCACTATTTGTGTTTGTTTACAACAACCGTGCAGCTTTCGCTTGGAGGCAGATGATTTGCCCATCAGGGGTGACATCCGGCCTGTGCTTGCAGTCAAAAGCAATTCACATGCATTGGTAGCATTTGTCAATGATGCCTTTGCAGGTAACATGTCCAACTCTGTAATAATCTTGTCTAGCCAAAAGCAGATACCAATTGCAAGCACTAACTATTGTACTAAAAAGAGACCTCATAACCACCATGAATGCAGGGAATGGTCATGGAACCAAGAAAGAGAAGGGTTTCACGTTTGACAGACCCATTAATCTAAGATTAGGTGTCAACCATGTCGCGATACTGTCATCATCCATGGGAATGAAGGTAATAATATCTAAGTGTTTCAGGCCCTAGCTGGCTAGCTAGGTGGTGGTTGCACACGGAATCCTGAGCAGTCATAGTTCAATTTGCACATTTTGCTCTTGTTTGCAGGACAGTGGTGGTGAACTCGTTGAACTAAAGGGTGGCATTCAGGATTGCACAATACAGGGACTCAACACGGGAACCTTAGATTTGCAAGTCAATGGCTGGGGCCATAAGGTACATGCTATTGCGCTTGGTATATTTGAGAAAAGTATACACTTTCGCTCCTCAAGGCATAATGCACTGATATACTAAGAAATGATCACCTCCATGCTTGTTTTAACCAGGCCAAATTGGAGGGTGAGGCGAAGGAGATTTACACGGAGAAAGGCATGGGCGCTGTTAAGTGGGTACCGGCCGTGAGTGGACAGGCTGTCACCTGGTACAAGGTAAGCCGGGGCCACGAAAAGGATCATCATACATTCAGTCTCTTCAATCTTAGTTTCCAACTCTCAGTATCACTGTCTGTTTCATGTCATGTCAGAGGTACTTTGACGAGCCAGACGGGGACGATCCTGTTGTCCTTGACATGACTTCTATGTGCAAGGGTATGATATACGTGAACGGTGAAGGCATGGGTCGCTACTGGACGTCATTCATAACTCCTGGCAAAGTCGCTTCCCAGGCAGTGTATGCAAGTTCTGCGCTGCTGAACAACCCATTCCTTCATTGGCCTACAAAATGTATTTTCACTCTTCAACTTATTAATTTTCCTTTTAGGTACCATATTCCACGGCCATTTTTGAAATCCAAGAACAACCTATTGGTTGTATTTGAGGAGGAGCTTGGCAAGCCGGAAGGCATACTCATCCAGACAGTGAGGAGAGATGACATCTGCGTGTTCATCTCGGAGCACAACCCTGCGCAGATAAAGCCATGGGACGAGCATGGAGGCCAGATCAAGCTCATAGCCGAAGACCACAACACTCGGGGATTCTTGAACTGCCCCCCGAAGAAGACCATCCAGGAGGTAGTCTTTGCCAGCTTCGGCAACCCGGTGGGGTCATGCGCCAACTTCACTACAGGCACCTGCCACACTCCCAATGCGAAGGATATCGTCGAGAAGGTACAGGCATTCCCCCCTTAACAATGCGCATCATATGTAATACTGTAGCTTATCCTGGATCACATTTTGTTTATTTCTGCCTATGGTTGCCGGTTGATCTCTGGAGTATATGCACAGGAATGCCTCGGCAAGAAGGGGTGCGTGCTGCCAGTGCTGCACACGTTTTACGGTGCGGACATCAACTGCCCCACGACGATGGCCACACTGGCGGTGCAAGTGAGGTGCCACAAAAAGGGCGATCCAGAATAAATAGAGAGATCGACACCTTCTCTGGGCTCCTGCACTCACTGTCTCTTCATCCCGTTTGGTTTCGAACTCGCGTCGGTGCATTGTGTGTCGCTTGTTGTGATTATAGCTTCGTTGAGGCGTGCGTGCTTGATCTGGATCGTAGGGAATCGATACGTAAATGTGAATGAAACTGCTGGGCGCCGATCGGCTCGAAGATGTATTTTCCTTTCCTCACCTCTTTCTTCTTTTGTTGCTGTTCTGTGCTGTTTCATGTTAACCATCACAGTAGGTGCTGAATAACCACGAGGGATAGTTTAGCGAACTCCAAATTTGGTGCAAAAGAACAGTTGTGCTGACCGAGTGGATAGAATAATTCCATGACGATGTCCTGTAAATGTTTTATCATGTTTGTGGGGCATCCTCAAGCCTTCTGCTGCTTGATTTGTACATCTCATCTTGACAAGAGTGACAAGTTTATATTGCCAAATTTCTGATGCAGCTGTATGTAAGTTAAACAATTTGTAATGCATATCTCTTGTTCCATTATCACAATGATAGTGGTCGCCGGTCCTCTTTTGGACCGTATGGACATTTTTTGTAATGCAAATTCGTCTACATTCTATACTCAAGTGAAATTTCAAGCTCAAACTCGATGTATTTGTGAGTTATGAAAACAACAACAGATTCAAACATGGATAGGGGTTTTTTCTGGTCCTATCGTTTATTTATCTGTTGATTGTTTTTCATGCTCACGAATGTGATTGATTAGCATTTGTAGAAATCAACTTCTCAACATATTGATTTTTTTTATTATCATCTGGAACTTTCTGAACTTGGTTTTTCAGTTTTCAGTGTTTTTGCCATGAGTGTGGTTTTCAACGAATATTTTCAGCTGATTGAACATTCAAAATTCCCTTCGAAGCCTATAGATTCTAGAACTCCCATTGCATAAACCTTTCTGTTTTCAACTCCCCCTGCTTGATGTAAATATTACGCAGTTGTAAGTCCATGTGGCTCTTCCCAATGGAAGATGAAACTCTAGCTTGTTTTGAAGCAATGGTTTAGGGCATCTCCCACGCGGACCCGCAACTGCCCACATCCGTCCGGACCGCGCTGTCAGGACCACGGAAGCTATCCAATGCGGGCTTGTATCGGTCCGTGGAGCGGCCCGGACGTGATTTCTCCCGCAAACCGGAGACAACATGGGGGAAGGGGCTTTGCGGGAGTGCGGACGGATCCACGCCCGCTTCTGACCATCATGGCCCACCAAAGACCCCTCCCCTCTCCCGCGTATTTTTGGGTTGCGCCACTCCAGAGCGCCAGCGGCTGCATTCATGCCAGGCCAGAGCGGACGCGACCGCTCACTGGCGACGACATTGAAGCAGCGCGCCGTCCCAGAGCGCCGCCCGCGGCACTTCGCGGTGCAGGCGACTACTGCGTACTCAAACGACATGACGGTTGCCCGTCTGTCTATTTGCCACCCACATTGATGGCACGCGGTTGCCGAGGTGTTTCCTCCGGCGCCAGCCGCCCGTTCCTCTCCCACCCACCATTGCTAAAAAAACGGTGCCCCGGCTATAGCCCAATCACCCACCTCTGATCCCTCTCCGCAACACTCCCACCACGGATTCGTCCCCCGCCAAAGCTCTCTGGGGCGGGCTTACGTCGGACCAGAAGAAGGACATGGCCGCCATTGCTACCGGCTGGCTGGCCGGCAGGCACCCAGAGGACGATGACGTCCCAATGGAGGACGCTGCGGTCGAGTACCGGCGCCACCCTCACTGGTGCATTGCGCCATGACCATCGGCGAGGCTCGTGCCTATTACATGGACATGGTGCGGGAGAGGAGCGGGAGGAGCAGTTCCGGGAAGCACAGGGCGACGCCGCCTACAACACCACCTCCTGCAGGAGCACGTGCAGACGGAGGAGCAACTCGCCGCTCGCAGGGCTATCACGCCAGACGCGGACCTGGTGGAGTAGGAGGCGCTGCTCGAGTCCTGCTGCTCCGCCCATGAGATCCGCCTCGCCTGCTGGTGGTACCGCCAGCGGGTGGCGGAGGTGGCAGCCGCCTACAAGAAGAGTGACGACGCAAGCAAGGCGGTGTTCGGTGAGACCGATGACGAGGCGGAGGACATCGCCTAGTCCGCGCCCCGTCACGACGACCATGAAGCCGGCACGTCCACGGGCGCCCCGGCAGCAAGGTCGCCGCCACTCGGGGTCCTAGGAAGGCCACCGCTCCTCCCCTCCCGTCGACGCCAAGCTTGGTGGGCTGAACATCGTCGGCCGATTAGCCGCTTGGCGTTGATGGAGAGGCGGACAGCTTCGCTTCCTATGGCTCAGGACGCCGAGGTTACAGAGGCAGAGCCGGAGAGCGCCGAGGCGGAGTTGGAAAAGTCGAAACTTCAGTTCTCTTGGTTCATGGCCGGACATGGGGAGGGGGCGTCGACGACCATTTAGACCTAGCCGGACGAGCTCCGCTTAGTTGATGTAAATGTAATGAAATCCGTCATTGTTTATATCAATTCACACAATTTGATCGAATTTCGGCCGGTTAGTTCGAGTTGTTGTCAAAATGTATGCGGCTAGCGTTGGATGGCGTCCTTCCGCACCCGCGCCCGCGGACGGATGCCGGAGCAAATTTACGGGTTGCTGTTGGAGATGCCCTTAGGTGAGCAACTTGTCGCATCGAGAAAGAGAAAAAGAGTTCAAGAGTATTTCCTTCCACATATAATTTCTTTTGAGATATTTTGTAACTTATTGACGTTTTTTTTTGTTTAATTTCCCACCGACGGTCGCGTTTTCAAAATTTGAATTGCAAATGCTTTGCTTCTTGTATTCAACCTGATGACGCAATGGAAGGCAAAGGCAAAAAATATTATTTTTCAGAAAAATGGGGCGTTGCGAGAATCGAACTCGCGACCTCTCGCACCCAAAGCGAGAATCATACCACTAGACCAAACGCCCTTCGATGGCAACCTCGGCATAAGAAATATTATATTGTGGACGGGCGTTGCCATTCGCTTTTCCCTCCAATACTTCCCCCCAAATTCTTAGGTTTCCCGCCTCCCTCGCCGCCGGTAAATCGCGTTTCTCTCTCTCTCTGCGGCACACACAGATTCCAATTGTTCCACCCTACGCACCTCGCCGCAGTCATGGCGGACGCCGGCGACGACCTGGACCTGCTCCTGTCGCTGGACGAGGACGGCGACCAGGCCGTCCTCGAGACCCCTCCGTCCTCCCCCTCGCGCCCCGCCGCCTCCGCCGCCGCTGGCTACGGCGCCTTCACGCCCCCGAGGGCCGTGGCGCGCCCGGGCGGCACCGACATGTCCGTCTTCCGCGACGCCGTCAAGGACTACATCGAGGCCGTCCCGGCCTCCACCTCCGGCTCGGGCCCCAGCCGCCCCAAGCTCCCCAAATCCAGCCAAACCCTCGTCGATACCTACTCCGGCCTCCGCATCAAGCACATGGCCGTCTCGCCGCTCGAGATCGCCAACCGCTTCGCCGACATCCGATTCGTCCGCATCTCCGCGTTCAAGTACGGACCCCCCCCCCCCCCCCCCCCCCCTTCTCTCTCTTAGAAATGGACATTTGTACTCGGAAACTCATCGATTTGAGGGGGCAGGAGCCTGGCCGGCGGGGACTTCTTCTCGGGCTGCTGGGCGACCGCCGGCGTGGTGCTGGACAAGGGCACGAAGCGGGTGAGCGCGCAGGGGAAGGACTACAGCATCTGGAAGATGGGCGCGCTGGACGACTCCGAGGTGTCGGTGTTCCTCTTCGGGGACGCCCACACCCACTACTCCGGCGGCGCCGTCGGCGACGTCTTCGCGCTGTTCAACGGCAACGTCCGCATGGACAAGGGGGTACTATGCTTGCTCACATTTTTCTTTCCTATATTGGGTGGATCAACTGATGCCTTGAGGGTGTATGCTGAATTGATTCATTGTTGGTGGACGATGTTCTTGCAGGGGCAAGGGTTCTCGGTGAGCGTTGGCTCAGTGGGGCAGATGATTAAGATGGGTATCTCGGCGGATTTCAGCATCTGCAAAGGGACGAGGAAAGATGGGATGGCCTGCACCATGGCCACAAACAAGTATGTACTTCTTCCTGAATGATGAGATTGTCTCTGAAAAACTGTTGCACACTGCCAATAAGACCCAGGAAGATGTAGAAACAAGAAACTACTGACTGTACTTGGACACTTAGGAAATCCTGTGGTCATCTCCTCTGAGATATTAACACCTATCGGGAGTGCTAAGACTGAAAAATAAAATAAAGTCCATTTGGACACACGTTGCCTCTTATGGACTAATGCTCAGACCCTGGTCAAGGTGTGAAGGTCATGGCAACCATATCATAGATTGGCGGTATGCACATTGTCTTTCTGGTCAACGACCATGATCGATTCGCACCAATCAAGGGTTCAATGGGTTATTTGTATGGATTTTCCGATATGATTATCTAGGACATGAACTGTGACTTGGTGACAAACTCCTAAAGAAACAGTGGCACCGTACAACCTCCTAAAGAAATAGTGGTATTGCTGTTGTTGCTGCATGATGAATGTTGCTTTTAGATAAGAAATTTTCAACAGTGGAAGCAAATTGTTATCAAATTCACATGGTGCTATGCTTTTTTGGAGAGCCAATTTCACAGCATTTCATTTACATTATGGCTAACGCCAAAAGAACAGATGTACATGTGGTTTAGATAAATGCTGTTTCTGACCCTGAACATGCCCTGTTCCTTTTTAGGCGCAAGGGACCATACTGCAAATATCATTGTTCGGTATGGAACATTAATAACTCCCTATTTTGCATCTGAAGCAGATAGGCATGCAATGTGGATTAATTATGTGTGTTTCCTATTGGCAGAACACATCATCACAGAAGTACTCTACTGGCAGAGTGGAGCTTAAGGGTGGGTAAGTGAATCCCAAAAAGAACAATCATAGCTTCTCTTGTATTCCCGAATGGTTCCTCATCGACCATATCCATATGATTCTGTACATTTTTTTAATTCTTCAGAAACTTCCAGTTTGCTTCCAAACTTCGTTCCAATGGGATTTACATGGTCAAGCCTCCCTCAGAGCGTTCCGATCCAAGAAATCCAACACGTCCACTGAAACTAATGTCAGTCGATGGGTTAAAAAGGGCTTTAAGGTATTGTTTTAGGTCAAAATAATTCTTTATTCGGTAGATATTATGTGTGTTTACAATCAGGGGCTTTAAGGTGTTTTAAGCACTTGTGTTTGTTCATCTTTTCTCCTTATATCCTCTGACGAACATAAACTTCTACCATGCACAAAACGATAGCCTGAACTGTGAAATACACATATACTAGTGTTAATTATTCCATAAACCATTGTACTGTCCAAATGTGAGGTCTAAAAGGGTCCTCTAGCATATGTTGACAGACTAATGGCTGAAAGTGCATCAATCCTTGTAATAGCATGAAATGGAGGCACTTGTGATGCTAAGTATGTTGTTCCTTAATTCCGACATTTCGTTGCAGTAATGCAGATAAAGTGACCACTAAGAACAACTCTCAGGGTATAAGGTTCCTCTCCCATGTCACAGGTAAAAAACACATTCCCCACATTTCATTTGTAGCTGTAGTAGTTTGATGCAAGTTTCATCTACACAATGCAACTGCCTTAGATCAACTTTAATAAAAATGATTGTGTTCATCACATTGATGCAGAGGCCGGGGGTTCCAACCTCACTTTCGATAAAGAAAAAAAACCTACACACTGCAAAATTTGCTGCTGTCACCTCGCAATGGAAACTGATCTACCTTCTGCATTGACCAGGCGGCACGGAACCGAATCTCGTGAGCAACAGTACTTCGACAGTTGTACAGAAGCCGATGTCGACCTGGAGCACCCTCTCGGAGAAGCTGAGCTCAGGCAGAAGGTGAGCCGCAGCATGCCCCTGGGTTTGTAGCCTTCACCGCTCCATGGAGCAATTCTTTTCAACCGAACGACCTTGATTTATGTGCAGGCCGGCATCTTCTGGCGCCAAGGTAGGAGCGCCCAAACCGGCCTCGCAGAAGCAGGAACAAGAGGCCAAGAGGAGAAAGGTGAACAACCCTTCGGGGAACACGATCGAGCTGGACATAGGCAGCTCGGACGACGACGAGATCAACATAGTGCTGCGACGCTAGCTGATGGCCTAGCTTGTCTGGCTCCATGGCCAAGCGGCTTGCTGCTTTCTTTTCAAGAGGCTGTAAATGTACACCAGAAGGAGCACACAATGAAGGCCTACGGGATTGCCGCGGCCGCCCTTCCACAGCGACAGCATAGGGAGTAGTTGAGGCCGAGGCGCCTATGTATGCATACTTGATTCCCTGTTTAAGGTTTGGGAATTCTGAAATATACCAGGGGCGAATGTTTTCTGTTGCCCTGTAATTGGACGTTGGACGAGATGATATGGATTCAGATTCAGTGCCTTGCGTGATCTTGTCAAAGGCTGACGACTGAACGGTGAGATAACCAAAGCCGTAGACCCAGCCTCGGCAATTCAGCATGTAAAAGGCAGCAGAGTTGCAGATTTTTACTGCTAGAATCAAAATGCACCCCCACAACAACAAAAGAAGTATGCCCAGTGTATTATAGCAAATCCGTACTAATGATGACTTGGAGAAACAGAAGACATTGCAGAAACGCTTTAGACTTAGCAACATCTTTTGTGATATACTCCTTCCGTACTAATTTAGCCTAAAAAACGTTTTATATTTTGGTGGGAAGAGGGGGAAGTGGCGCGCGCGGTGGGGATCGGTGGGAGGAAGCGCCGACGGGTCGCCGGAGAAGATGGGGAAGGTGCGCGCGCGAGTGGATATTTCAGATCCGACGGTTAGTGGACATTCGTGCGGGCGAGTTGCTGTACAACGCGGTAGCGGAAACTCGAAAAAAGCAGTGCGCGATGCAGTTCTGTTCGGCGCGTGGAGTGATTTTTAATGTGCGCGTGATTATTGCGCGCCTGCTGGAGCTGCCGGTTCAGTCGGGCACGCTAAAAAGCCGTTTTTCAGGCGCGCAACTTATTTAGCGCATCTTGGAGATGCTCTTAAGTAATAACAAGACGGCTTGGTGGAGCTGGAAGATAATGCTACCTGCTAATGATGCCCATTAGTCACCAACCCCACTTTCCTCAATATTAAATCCCCAATCAGGAGAACTGGATGAACATATATTGATAGAAACACTCGAACTTCTCCGTACCTTTTGCAATGTTGTATATATTGTATGCACGATGGGGAGCGAACAATGCGGAGCCGCCATTATTAAAGTTGCAGAGCAACAACCTGCGGCACAAATAGTTAAGATAGGACGGTGCTTAGCAGCCGCAGCGTGACCTAACCCCTGACGCCGCAGTGCCCTGCTAGCACTATAAATTAAGGTGGAAGGTGTAATCCTCCCCAGTTCACTCAACTATCTAATCCAGTACAGTGGCTGAGCACTCGAGTGCAGAGCCGATTAGCCTTCCGACTCCGGAACCTGCAATGGCTGCTGCTCCGGCGACGACAGCGGTGGTGGTGCCGCGGATGAAGCTGGGCTCGCAGGGGCTGGAGGTGTCGGCGCTGGGGCTGGGATGCATGGGCCGCCCAAGCCCGAGCCCGACATGGTCGCGCTCATCCACCACGCCGTCGCCGCCGGCGTCACCCTCCTCGACACCTCCGACATCTACGGCCCGCACACCAACGAGCTCCTCCTCGGGAAGGCGCTGCAGGGCGGGGTGAGGGACAAGGTGCAGCTGGCGACCAAGTTCGGTATCCTCGCCGGCGCCGACGGCGCGCGGGCGATCCGCGGCGACCCGGCGTACGTGCGCGCAGCGTGCGAGGGCAGCCTCGAGCGCCTCGGCGTCGGCTGCATCGACCTCTACTACCAGCACGGCGTCGACGTCAGCGTGCCCATCGAGGTCACGGTGAGTGAGTCAACCTGAGTTCAACCCAATCCCGTTGACTAGTCAGACCAACGAGCGTTGACCAAATACACCACGGTGACGCTCATCCGTATACTCCCTCCCTCCGTCCGATGATATAAGAGCGTTGTCGCTCTTTATATTATGATGAGACGGAGGGAGTACTACAAACACTATCAATGAGAGAAATTTACACGTTTGGCATCCATAGATGGGTGAACTCAAGAAATTGGTTGAAGAGGGGAAGATAAAATACATTGGGCTGTCCGAAGCATCGGCGTCGACCATCTGAAGAGCGCACGCGGTTCATCCCATAACCGCCGTCCAGCTAGAGTGGTCGCTGTGGTCGAGAGACGTCGAGGAAGACATAATCCCTACTTGCAGGTACGTACATTTTCATGCTCAATCATGACATCTCAAGATCATTTTTTGTTTCCCAATCGTATGAATTTTGTTCCTGCTCATAATCTCAGGGAACTTGGCATTGGAATTGTGGCGTACAGCCCGTTGGGCAGAGGGTTCTTCTCTAGTGGGCCAAAGCTGGTCGACACGCTGTCTGAACAAGACTTCCGCAAGGTTTGTTATATAAGCATGTCTGCCTACTTCGTTCTCGTGTATTTGACAAATCCTTCTCTTTGCACAAGAAATCTTGATTTTGAGACTATTACTTCTGTTCTAAGTTTCTAACCCAACAATGCTCAACACATTTATTCAGGACTTGCCAAGATTTCAAGCTGAAAACCTTGAGAAGAACACCATGGTATTTGAGCGGGTTAGCACGATGGCGGCGAGGAAGGGGTGCACAGCGTCGCAGCTCGCACTTGCCTGGGTTCACCACCAGGGGAACGATGTGTGCCCCATACCAGGAACCACAAAGGTCGACAACTTCAACCAGAATGTGGCGGTGCTGTCCGTGAAGCTCACCCTAGAGGAGATGGCCGAGCTTGAGTCCTATGCGTTGGCGGATGTTGCGGGCGATCGCTGCCATGACTTCATGAACACTTGGAAGGATTCCGAGACCCCTCCCATTTCATCCTGGAAGGCCGAGTGACAACTTTTCGTGGGAACCGGAATAAAAGTGTTGCTTGTTTCTTAATTTCTCGTACCATTGGAATGTGTGTGTGTGTGTGTGTGTGTGTGTGTGTGTGTGTGTGTGTGTGTGTGTGTGTGTGTGTGTGTGTGTGTGTGTGTGTGTGTGTGTGTGTGTGTGTGTGTTTGCTTGATTATTCATGTTGTATCCCGGGAAATACCGTGATCCGATGTATGAATGGACTCTGGAAATAATGTACGGAGTACCATCTGTTGTGGTGGTGAGTAAGTTACGTCCATCTGTTAAAAAGGGCCCTGGGACAACGGGGAGGCAAGTCCGAATGCAAAATAACTCCCAACTCATATAACCCCTTTATCCGAACCACCCAGTTGCTCCGAGATTGTTGAAGATATTGGTATCTCTACTTGTAGTCTCTCATCCACTTCACATTTTTTCAAGGATACACCATGGAGAGATGTACCAGTAACATAGAAGAAGAGTGAAGATGGTTGATACAACTGAAACAATGCCCAACATCACACCACACCTACCACAATTACAACTCATCTTGTCCAACTCAAGCCATGAAGAGGCATGATGCCATACACCTCGGAAGCACGAACAAAACTCTTGGCTCGACTGACTCAATGCACCCTTCACGCTTGGTAAACCCAGGAAAACGTCGGGCCGGGCCGGGCTTGTAAAAGCCCGATCTTCATTTCTCAAGCCCGAGCCTGGCCCGAAGCCCAAAACACTCCCTGTTTTCAAGCCCGAGGCCCAAAAGGTCGGCCCTAAATCAAGCCCGAAGCCCGGTCCGAATGCAAATTTTTAGTACGCGCACGTGCAAGCCCGGCCTGAAGCCCGAAAGCCCGGCCCGAAATACAGAAAAATTGAAGCCCGAGCCCGGCCTGAACTATCTTTTGGGCTACACAACAAAGCCCGAGCCCGACCCAGGCCAGGTTTTTAGGGTCGAGTCGTCGGGCCGGGCTGTCCATGCCCGGGTTTAACACTTGGCACCTAGGAGATCGGCAAATGGACACTAAGAAACAATCAAACTTGAGGAAGATGTCGTCCAAGAGGGACCGACGACCAGGATGCACATACACTACTAGGAAAATGCTTATACACAGAAGTTTACCAGTAGCGTTTGTTCATGTCCCCACTCTACCGATAATTACCAGTAGCGCTTGGTACAAAGAGCGCTACTGGTATAGATTAGTAGCAACGCTGGTATCCTTCGGGCATGCTACTGGTAAGTGTGACACACCACACCACCAGATCAATAAATATTAGCAACGTGGGTCGTCTACCTAGCGCTACAGTTAAGTCACGATCTATAGTGCCTGTTGTGGGAGTCCTGGATTGGGGGGGGGGGGTCCTCGGGCGTCCGGTCTATTGGATATGGGCCGGGCTGATGGGCCGTCAAGATACAAGATAGAAGATCACCTCCCGTGTCTGGTAGGGACTCCTGTATGCGTGGATGGCAAGTTTAGGTGTCCGGATATGTTATTTCCTTTCTGTTAAACCGAATTTGTTCAACCCTAAGCCCTCCGGTGTCTATATAAACCGGAGGGTTAGATCGGAGGCAGGATCATAACATTGCTAGGCTAGCCAATCTAGGGTTAGCCAACACGATCTCGTGCTAGATAAACTCTTGTAACCCTTATACCCTTCGAATATAATCAAGCAGGAGTAGGGTTTTACCTCCATTAAGAGGGCCCGAACCTGGCTAAACAATGTGTCCTTTGTCCATAGTTACCATCGGTCCTCAGACATATAGCTTGGGCCCCCCTACCCGAGATCTACCGGTCTTGACACCGACATTGGTGATTTCATTGAGAGCTCCACTGTATCATCCACAGAAGGATTGATGGCTCGCCTCTTCATCAATGATGATGCTATGTCCAGGGAAACCTTTCTCCCTGGACAGGTCTTTGTGTTCGGTGGCTTTGTGCTTCATGGCAACTCGACCGGCCGCCTCGAGCAGGTCGACAGTTACGCCCCCGGCCACCAGATTAGGTTTGGAAACCTGAACTACGTCGCTAATATCTGAGGAGATCTAATCTTTGAGGGGTTCGCGGCCTCGATTGTCGCTCCGTGCCCCCATCAAGAAGTCTTTTTGGATCCCCTATTAGATCACGTTCAAGGATCAACCCTCATACCCGCCCCGACCTTAGATCCAGGGCGGGTTGCATCGTTCGAAGATGGAAGCGTTAGCCCCGCCGGACTCCTTCCCCTCAAGGAGCTCCCGACCGAAGACCCAGATGCAATCTTGCACTTGCCCATGGAAAATCACTCCGAACCGTTGAGATCTGCGCTCATTGGGTCTGATCAGGTGTCCCATGCCAAACTCAGCCTTGCAGATCCACAGTTCTCGATCCAACTTTCGCTCCTAGATGAAGCATTGGGATTAATGCAGTCTCTCGCCATCACGGAGGCTCTGCCTCCGAACTGTACCCAGCTCGGGCTGGGGGCTAAGAGCGGGGAATTTTATGCCCCACCCACCACCCACTTAATAGCCAATGTCGAGGATTTAACCGACATCCTGGACTACGCGTCCGAAGACATCAACGGCATGGACGGTGATGCCGACGCCGAACCAAGCCAAGTCCCACCCGCCACAGGGCATTTGACGACCACTTCAACCTATGATGTGTACATGGTGGACACTCATGATAAAAAGGACGACGAGGATAACCAGAACCCCGATAAGGACAAACCCATCGATAAACCACCAAAACACCAATGTCAGCGGCGCCGCTCATGATCGCGTCGAGCGAGGGATAGTAATACCGGCACCGGAGACAACGAGACCCCGGATGATGCCGAAGATCTTGAATACTCCGTCGAGCCCACATCCGAACATGACGAAAAGGAAGAGGGTCACTACAGTCCCGAACACGCTGATCACGAAGATATGGAGGACAACAGCTATATGTCAGAATCTGAAGAGGATGTTAGCCTCGGTGACGAAGACTTTATTGTCTAGAGGAACCCCTCGAACAAAAATGCTTCAAGCGATAGCTCATCGCCACAACACGGAGCCTGAAAAAGAAACAATAGCAACTCAAAGCTGAACATGATACACTCAATGAAAGGTGGACTAAGGTCTTAGCCGCTGAGGAGTATGGCCACGAGCAACCTGCCAAAATTTACCCCAAGCGCAAGCTGCTGCCACAATTCGACGACAAAGCCCTGGTGCCAATACCGTCGAAATACAATCAGGCAGATCAACTAGACCGACCACCACATCGATGGGATAAAGCGGCATATCGAGCCAAACACCAACCCGCATCCCCTCGCCGAAGAGGTAGGGAGACAGCGGCCGCGGGATACACATACGACTTGCAACGTGACCTAGTCAATAAAGCTGGCTAGACTAGATCAATCTACAGATCAAGAGGCACCGCCCCGGCGCGAGACAACGGCTATGAAGCCCGGTGTGACGACCATTCCTATACTCGGGATCAGAACCGAACTTAGATGTCAGCTGACCTCCACCGCGATATTGCATGATATAGAGGGGCCGCACACCCTTTATGCTTCACTGATGAGGTAATGCAACACCAATTTCCGGAAGGGTTTAAACACGTAAACATCAAACAATACGATGGAACGATGGATCCGGCCGTCTGGATTAAAGTTTTTCTTCTCCACATTGACATGGCTCAAGGAGACGATCTCCACGCCATTAAATATCTTCCTGTAACGCTAAAAGGTCCAGCACGACACTGGCTGAACAGCCTCCCAGAAAACTCCATTGGAACCTAGGAAGATTTGTAAGATGCTTTTCGGGCCAACTTTCAGGGCACTTATGTCCGGCCACCGGATGCTGACGACTTGAGTCACATAATCCAGCAACCAGACGAATCAGCTCGCAAACTCTGGAATCGGTTCCTAACTAAAAAGAACCAGATCATAGATTGTCTGGACGCCGAAGCCTTAGCGGCCTTGAAACACAACGTCCGGGATGAATGGATTGCCCGACACCTCGGGCAGGAAAAGCCGAATACCATGGCAGCCTTAACTACACTTATGACCCAGTTCTGTGCGGGCGAGGATAGCTGGTTGGCTCGTAGAAGCAATAGCTCGGGCGACCTCGGCACTTCTGAGGTGAGGGATGGCAATGGTAAACCACGACGCAATAAAAACAAACGTCAGAACAGCAACAACGACGCAGACGATACGGTAGTCAATGCCGGATTCCAGCTCTAAATCCGGTCAACGGAACAAACCTTTCAAGGGCAACAAGGACGTGCCATCTAGCTTGGATAAAATCCTTGAGAGGCCCTGTCAGATTCATGGCACACCCGATAATCCTGCTAACCACACCAAACGGAATTGTTGGGTTTTCAAACAGGCCGTTAAGATAAATACTAAACACAAGGGAAAGGGACCTCCAAGTGAAGATGATGATGATCCCCGTCAGCCGAACACTGGGGGTCAGAAGCAGTTTCCCCCCAAGGTGAAAACAGTGAACATGATCTATGGCACTCATATCCCCAAAAGGGAGCGCAAGCGCGCACTAAGGGACGTCTATGTTGTAGAGCCTGTCGCCCCCAAGTTCAACCCATGGTCATCCTGTCCGATCACTTTTGATCGTGGGGATCACCTAACTAGTATCCGTCATGGTGGTTCAGCCGCCCTGACACTTGATCCAATTATTGACGGATACCATCTCACTAGAGTCCTTATGGATGGGGGCAGCAGTCTCAACTTGATCTATCAATACACTGTCCGCAAGATGGGCATCGACCCATCAAGAATCAAGCCTAGTAACACTACATTTAAAGGCGTGATACCGGGCGTGGAGGCCCATTGCACAGGCTCAGTGACACTGGAGGTAGTATTCGGTTCCCTAGATAGCTTTCATAGCAAAGAGTTAATCTTCGACATCATCCCTTTCCGTAGTGGCTATCAGGCACTGCTCAGACGAAATGCTTTTGCCCTCTTTAATGCAGTCCCACACTACGCTTAGTTGAAGCTTAAGATGCCTGGACCTCGGGGCGTTATTACAGTCAATGGTAATATGGAGCGCTCCCTTTGTACTAAAGATCACACCGCGGCCCTCGCAGTCGAGGTGTATGGCGGCCTTAGCAAGCCGAACAGTTCATCGGCCAATAAAGCCAATGATGTATCTAAACGAGCCTGGTCCATGCATAATTGCGATAAATCAATGGATCCAGACCTTGATTAGCAGTTCGGCCTCCGCCAATCGCCCCATCAGGTTGTGGCTTGCGTACCGCGCGTACATAAGTACGCACTAAAAATACCTTGGGCGGCACCGGAGGCACACTGCAGAAAATGTCCATAATACGGCTTGACCCCATCTGGACCGCATATACCTTTTTCTCCCACTACAGGTTCATCAAGAGCCCTACTTGCTATATGGCTGTTTCAGGAGATCCTTTTAAGGCTAGCATTTCCCAACCATCAAATACTCCTATCAAAGGACTTATTACTAAGGAGAAATGGCGCAGACGTGCGACAGGGCATCACTGGAGTTTTTGAACTATTATTTTTAGGCCCTGTGTTAGACTGTCCCTTATGTAAAACCTTTTCTTTTTCTATTTAGGCATGTAACATGACCTTAATATTGAATGGCATTGTCTGTCAAAACACGCCTCGATGTATCAATAAGGAAATAAAGGAAGCAGATGATTATCACCTTCTTGGTTGGATTCTTGTATTATCTTGTCATCTGTGTTCCCCCCTTACGTTCGAATGACATACGTGGCTCAGCACGACCTTCATACTAGGGGCTGTATTCGGCCCCGCAAACTCTTAAGTCCGAACACCTATAGGGAGCTCTTCGGCGTCCCGGATATTGCAATATATGCATCGGCTTTGGATCATGTCTTTGGTCTATAGTTGGGTTGCCCGGCTCCTGTGTTTGCCACCTTACGTTCCGCAAGTTCAGCTAAGGTAGTAAAGGGAGAACTACTGCGATTGTATTTCTGGTTCATCCGGTTAAGTACCTAAGTAGAGAAAGCCGAAAAGTGACTGTCATGATATGCGAAAGCAGGTCAGTGATCTGGTGACTTAGTGTTATACTACAAATCATTCGCGATTTATGCTGTGTTATACGAGGGGCTGGGCTTCGACCAGCCGCGTTGCAAAGGTGCCGCACTCCGGATTGCCGTTCACGCAACAAGGGGCTAGTACTTGGTGCCACCAATGGACTCTTATGGCTAAGTGAAAGTACTAAAGCAGCACAGTCTGATTGCCTAGTTCACCTTGCAAGACGCCTCCTACATCGGACCAAGACGTTGGATAAAGTGCGGTCATGCGTTCCCGAACACCCCTGCAATATTTACATGGGGACAGAAGCCGACGACTGGTAAACTTTCAGACTTATAAACGGCCAAACAGGAGGATAAACTAATCATAAAGCGTAAGCATAAATATTTTACACCATGAGTTCATTACATGACTCTTACAAACCAGACTCTACTAATCAAATATGATGTCCTTTGAGCACTGGCCCTCTACAATGCGGTCTCCCTCGAGGACCTCGCAGAAGTACTTCTCCGGCCGCCAGTGATCCTTGCCTTCAGCCGGCCCTGCGGTGGCAATCTCGGTGGCCTTCATCAGCCCATTGTACTGTGATGCCCCCGATTCAATTGTACACTAATCATACACACAAATGTGTACGATCAAGATCAGGGACTCACGGGAAGATATCCAACACAACTCTAGACACA
This sequence comes from Triticum aestivum, assembly GCF_018294505.1. NCBI lineage: Eukaryota > Viridiplantae > Streptophyta > Magnoliopsida > Poales > Poaceae > Triticum > Triticum aestivum. The sequence goes on from NC_057807.1 coordinate 518,749,861, forward strand.
AATAAAATAATGCAAGCTTTATATTACAAGCCAGGGGCCTCGAGGGCTCGAATACAAGCTCGATATACAAGAGTCAGCGGAAGCAACAATATCTGAGAACAGACATAAGTTAAACAAGGATGCCTTAAGAAGGGCAGGACAAAAGATACACGATCGAAGAGGCAAGGCCTCCTGCCTGGGACCTCCTAACTACTCCTGGTCGCCGATCATCTTCATGTAGTAGCATCCATCGACGATGGCATCTGGCTCCAAGCATCCACCATCTGGTTGCATCAACCGGAAAGAAGAAAGAAGGGGGAAAAGGGGGTAGCAAAGCAACCGTGAGTACTCATCCAAAGTACTCGCAAGCATCAAATCTATACTAAGTATGCATGGGTATCAAAGGGAAGGGCTGTATCTGTGGACTGAACTGCAGAATGCCAGAATAGAGGGGGAAAACCTAGCCTATCGAAGACTAGCATCTTGAAGCAGCTCCAAGCATCTTGCAGCATGTAGAAGAGCAAAGAGTAGCATTTTAATATTTAACAAACATATTGTAACAACAACGCCCAGAGATCCTTCCTCGACTCCCTGCGTGAAAGCAATCCCGGAGCCACATATCCATCTCATATCTCAAGTATCCATTTCTAGTTATATAAGATCAGGATATAAGTCTGAACGTCCATTACCGTGGACACGGTATTCGAATATATATCTTCCCTGCAGGGGTGCACCATGTTACCCAACACGCTCGATCACTCTGGCCGGACACACCTTTCTGGGGTCAATGCCCACCCTCGGAAGATCAACACGTCGCAACCTGCCTAGGCTCAGCAGAGAGGTCCCCGCCGGTCTACATCCTAAGCACTCTGGGGTTTGGGCCCATCGCCCGTTGCACTCCGGGTCGTTGTGCGCAAGGGGATACCAGCACCACCCGTGAAGTGGATGGCATGATCCAGCCCGACCACAATGCTGAACTGGACGTCTGACAAAGCTTCGGCTGATATCACGACGTCGAGGCCCATATCTATTCTCGCGTGGTGGTCAGTGCGTAAAGGCTAGAGGCCAACTCAAAACAAATACCCAAACATGTTAGTGCATTGGGGGCTCGCGGAAACGAGCAGAGACTCACGATAAGGTGACCCCATCGCCCCATCTCATGGACTTACGGCAAGGGCCCAGACTGCCCGGCCGTGCCACGTGGAAAACTCGCGGGTGATCAATAGGCCCGCCCGACTTTCACATTAACTCGCGGGTGCTCAACGGGCCCGCCTGACTTCAACAAAGGTCTCAAGTAAAGTCAAGGTAACTGTGTGTCCAGACATCAAGGGGAAAACCCGAGGAATCACCCCCGGTGGATTCCGCTCAATGTAATCATCAAGGTGAACGTAAGAGGGACCACCCTCGAGGTTCACACTTGAGGTGTTGAACGACAGAGCCGTATCAGGAATGGTGAAAGAGGAAATCACCCTCGATGACCACGACCGAATAGCTACACTACAGAACTATCATCAGGAGTGCGTTATGAGGGATCACCCTCGGCACTCGATAGTAGCTCTGCAGAGTCGAGCAACAAAAGGGGCGTGATGTGATGTGAGGTGTCGAGCTCTGGTCGTCGATCACGCTGATCGAGTCGTCGATGATGAAGCAGGGGCAAGAAGGACAAGGTGGGGGGTCACTGATGGATCACTAACCAACCTATACTAAGTAGTTTAGGATAAGCAGGTAAGGTACAACAACAGGTTACAAAAGCAGGCTATGCATCAGAATAGGAGCAATCAATAATAGTAGCAAAATCTAATGCAAGCATGAGAGTATAGAATGGGCGATATCAGGATGATCAAAGGGGGGGGGGGCTTGCCTGGTTGCTCAGGCGAGAAGGAGGGGTCGTCGTCGACGTAGTCGATCACAACGGCATCGACAGCCGTCACGGGGTCTGCCGAAGAGAAGAGGGGGGAGAAAACAGTAAATACATGGCAAGCAAAAGCATAACAGGACAACATGCAGAGCTAGACGTGTTCTAACACGGCGCTAGGCGATACTGGCGAAGGGGGGAAAGTTTTCCCAGTTCCGGATGTTTGTCAGACAGATGAACCGGAGGGGAAAGTTTGCAGGTTCGCTATGCTAGAGACATGTGGCAGACGAACAGACAGCATAACCGGATTCGTCTCGTCGTGCTGAGCAATTTTCATGTAGAAAAGTTTTTCATCCGAGCTACGGTTTTTTTATAAGATTTTCTAAAGTTTTAACAATATTCTGGAATTATTATTAAATCGAAAATAAACAGTGAGATACTTTTTATACACAGCTTTAGCTAGCCCTTTAGAACGACAGGTGGGGTCCAATGGCTGAGTCAGCATAACATTCAGCAAGTCAACAGTCAAAAGTTGACCTGGTCAAAGTGTGAATAGTGGTTGTGGGGCCTACATGTCTTAACCTCAACTTTTAACTAGAGTTTAAATTAAACATGTTACAAATCCTAGGGCCTACATGTCATCCAGAGTAACTAATCCGATAATTAGGGTTAATTAACAGGATTTAGTTACTTATCTATTATTTTATTTCTACATTTTTGTTTTTCTTCTAAAACAGGGGGCTGGGCCCCATCTGTCATTTGCCCGTAGGCCAAACGAGGCGGGCGGACAACGGGCGCAGGCGCCGGTCCCCGACCGGGCACTGGCCCAGGCCAACCTCGGTCATCGGCGGGCGAAGGCCAGGACGGGCACGAGGAAGGGGGCGACCAGGGGCTGCGGAGTGGCGAACAACAGCAATAGGAAGCAGCGGCGACAGCTGGAGCAGGCGGGGCGCGCACACGGACGGCGTGGGTCGCGGCCGGGTGCGGCCACGCGAGGCAAGGCCGCAGCCAAGTGTGAGCGAGCGCGTACGGGCAACGACGTCTATGGTGGGGAATTCAGAAGGGAAGGCGGGGGTTGCTCACCCCCGTTGCAGAGCAGGGGGGTCGGCGAGGCTCGATGCAGGCCGTCGATGGAGAGGCGAGGCGGGGTCGAGGAGGCGGCAATCCGGCGAGCTGGTGAAGGTGTCGAGGTCCGACGATGGCGCGACAAGGTGGCAGCATTCGGCGACGGTGTGGTGAGGCAGAGGCCTCGGGCGGCGTCTCGCGGTGCGAAGGAGGGGCGATGAGGCAAGGCAACGGCAGCGGGGCGGCGCCGGGGACAGGCACCGGCGTCGGGGTTGCAGGGTGGTTCGCCCGATCCTGATCCAGATCGGATCGGGGGAGGGAGAAAGGGATCGAGAGGGAGTGGGGGGTTATGCGGGTGGTGGGTTAGGGTTTCTGGCGGGTGGGGGGATAAGCTGAGGGGGGGAGGGTTGAGCCAACCAGGGCGGAGGGCTGCCTGGTGGGCCGAGGCCCATGGGGGGGGGGGCGTGGGGGTTGGCCTTTCATTTTATTTTTTTGAATCTTTCTGTTAAAAAGGAAGGGTACTATTTTGGATGGAATCATGACATCAAATGATTTTGGTTGAATGTGAAACTTAGCAAATAATTCAGGCACAACATTGTGATCTTGCCTAAAAAGTTTTAGGACCAATGGAATTGTTCAAGCGTTTTTAGAAATTGAAAAGGACAATTTAATTGTTGTTGGACCAAAATTAAGTCCCAGGGGCATTTTGGGAATTCAAGAGAGGTTGGTTCCAACATGACAAATATCAAGGGATTATTTGCCACACTTTGAACATTTTAGTTTACTGCTTGAACAAATAATTTATTTGACTTTATTTTAAAAATTGAATTTGAATGGGGATTTGAATCAATGTGAGTTTATCAACAGTAACAGTGGTGATGTGCCGTCATTAGCAGAGATTTACTGTAGCTTAATTATCCGGGCGTCACAAATCTCCTCCACTACAAGAAATCTCGTCCCGAGATTTAAGGGGGGAGTAAGGGGGAAGGACTTGGGAAGGACGGAGCTCAACACAAGATAGGAACCTGGGGCTATCTTAGTGAACGTGGCCTAGAGGCATCTCTCGATTTGAATTTTAAGAAGAAGGTCATCGAGAGTAAGGTAAGAAGCTGCAATAAGAAGCTTCAAGCGGGTAGGCAAGCATTCGATGTCTGAAACATAGTGGGAAAGGGGTTCAGAGCATCGAGAATAAGTATTGCATCTAATACCAGAACAGATCACAAGAAGGTGGCTCGTGAATTACATATGAAGCCAAGCGCGAGGAACAATTTTGGAAGACAGGGATGTGCAGGAGAGTCAGGTTTCGATCTTGTGGAACTGTGGGTTATGGGCCCACCATGTGGGTTACCACCAGGAAGGCGCTAATCATTTTGCATGATCATGATAGCAAGGTAGGTCAGAGAATAGCCTGTCAATTATGTTGTCAACAACGTTGGTTCCAAGGGCGAGGGACGAAGAGAACCATTTTCCTGCTCGTTAAGACGAGGCGGACCAATAGGCAAAGTTCTCGTCCATCGGTGGCTACCGGAATGTCATCAACAATAGTAACAAGGTCTTACTGACAGAGTTTGTACACCGAGGCATTTACATAAATAGCGAATTATCACTGTTCATATATGTTACGTTACAAGAAAGTTTAAACAAAACAATGGAAAGGAAAGTGTAGACTTGACTCAGTTATCAGTGTTCTCGAGTGTCTAACAACTCAGAACACGTGAAAAATCTGAACCGGTGAGAATAATATTTGATGAAGAACTCATAAAAAGTTATGTAGTTCCGGGATATTCTCGAGATACCAGAGGGTAATACTCGAGTGTAGAGCAGAATAGAGGTTGAACAGGTTAAAAGATCTACAGAAGACAAGTACTTTAACTTGTCCGAGAAATGGGATCAAAGAAGAACAATATGGTCGGAACCACGGTTGCAAAGGACCAAATATAGGTGCCAGAAGAACTTATCACAAGGGATTATTATTTTAACAAGAAGCTTCCATGATAAGTTCCATATCGGGTCCATGGGCATGAACACAAAGGTTCAAGGTCGACTCCCACTTCTCTAATGCGCAACCTTCCATTCACTTCTCATCTTCGACGAAGTTGTAGAATTGAAATTTATCCAAGAAACACCGGTAGGTATAAGCCACATAATCTTCGGGTTCACACCGATTAGGGAAGGCGTAGGTTCAACCCATCGGGGCATCTTAGGCACATATACCACAAACTTCATGAGTAATTAATTAACTAAGCCCGGAAGCAATGTATGGTTGCCAAGAGCGGGGGATACAATTTATCAAAGGCATTATGTATCCGAGGGAAGGCTCACAAGGTTATTGAATATGAAGGGCATTGTCGGATAGAACCCCACAAAGGATCTAGTGGTTCACAAGGGATCTAATGTGAGCATCAGTACTCAACCAGAGGTAGAAATAATGCAAGGATATCAAATTATAGAAGCAACTGACTATTTCAGAGTTCAAATGCAAAGGAATTACGATTTCCAAAATCAAGGGATCATAAGCAAACGCTCCGATCAAGGATGGATAAGTTGAATAGACTTAAGGCACAAACGATGGCAATCTGATTGGCCGAGAACCAGCTCATGTTCGGGAAGACGTCTGAGCCGGAAAGATAATCTACAAGGATCAACTGATGATTGCGTCACAAACATGTCAAATCGAAAGACTCAAGATGATAATGACAAAGGACATCAATGGATACTGCTAGGCATATGGAATTAACCAGAGTGTAGGCAGGTAAGACATTCTAGAGCAATAGGCGATAGAGGTCATCGAAAGCTCAGATTGTATCACAAAGTATCTTACGAAGCATAAGAATAACGGGGGATGAATGGGTACTCGATAAGAGCGAGTAATTATCCATAGGGATATTCATGCGGCAAGGAACTGCAGGGCCGTAAGAATAAAGAATTCTCAGAACATCAAAGAATATTTCAGAATATCTTGTAATAACAAGAGCAACTGGGAATGAAGGTATGAATGACAACATAGGTAGTTACAGGATTTATTGGTGGTAGGGATCGCAACGGCGAAGGGTACGAGGGACTCGGTAAAACATCGGAGAGTATCTTCAGGATCTTCTAGTGCACCAAGCAATCATCTGGTGTGAGGGGCTCTCCGGGAGAAAGTATTTATGAGAACCTAGAGTTAGAGTTGACAAAACCATTTAACCCGAATAGAAGAGAGATTAGAGTCCCATAGTATAGACGAGGAGTAAAAGATCCTAATACCACCCAATGGCGACGTGGGCCCGTAAGCCGCACATCTATGCTAGTAAATCAGGTTTTTTTTCAAAGACTACACTCAACTTTGGCTAAGGAGTTGGAAAGGGGGATCCTACAGGAAGTCGGCTTTGATACCAACTTGTGACGCCCCCGATTCAATCGTACACTAATCATACATGCAAATGTGTACGATCAAGATCAGGGACTCACAGGAAGATATCATAACACAACTCTAGACACAAATAAAATAATGCAAGCTTTATATTACAAGCCAGGGGCCTCGAGGGCTCGAATACAAGGTCGATATACAAGAGTCAGCGGAAGCAACAATATCTGAGAACAGACATAAGTTAAACAAGGATGCCTTAAGAAGGCTAGGACAAAAGCAACACGATCGAAGAGGCAAGGCCTCCTGTCTGGGACCTCCTAACTACTCCTGGTCGTCGATCATCTTCATGTAGTAGCATCCAGCAGCGATGGCATCTGGGTCCAGGGATCCATCATCTGGTTGCATCAACCGGAAAGAAGAAAGAATGGGGAAAAGGGGGTAGCAAAGCAACCGTGAGTACTCATCCAAAGTACTCGCAAGCATCAAATCTATACTAAGTATGCATGGGTATCAAAGGGAAGGGCTGTATCTGTGGACTGAACTGCAGAATGCCAGAATAGAGGGGGAAAGCCTAGCCTATCGAAGACTAGCATCTTGAAGCAGCTCCAAGCATCTTGCAGCATGTAGAAGAGCAAAGAGTAGCATTTTAATATTTAACAAACATATTGTAACAACAACGCCCAGAGATCCTTCCTCGACTCCCTGCGTGAAAGCAATCCCGGAGCCACATATCCATCTCATATCTCAAGTATCCATTTCTAGTTATATAAGATCAGGATATAAGTCTGAACGTCCATTACCGTGGACACGGTATTCGAATATATATCTTCCCTGCAGGGGTGCACCATGTTACCCAACACGCTCGATCACTCTGGCCGGACACACCTTTCTGGGGTCAATGCCCACCCTCGGAAGATCAACACGTCGCAACCTGCCTAGGCTCAGCAGAGAGGTCCCCGCCGGTCTACATCCTAAGCACTCTGGGGTTTGGGCCCATCGCCCGTTGCACTCCGGGTCGTTGTGCGCAAGGGGATACCAGCACCACCCGTGAAGTGGATGGCATGATCCAGCCCGACCACAATGCTGAACTGGACGTCTGACAAAGCTTCGGCTGATACCACGACGTCGAGGCCCATATCTATTCTCGCGTGGTGGTCAGTGCGTAAAGGCTAGAGGCCAACTCAAAACAAATACCCAAACATGTTAGTGCATTGGGGGCTCGCAGAAACGAGCAGAGACTCACGATAAGGTGACCCCATCGCCCCATCTCATGGACTTACGGCAAGGGCCCAGACTGCCCGGCCGTGCCACGTGGAAAACTCGCGGGTGATCAATAGGCCCGCCCGACTTTCACATTAACTCGCGGGTGCTCAACGGGCCCGCCTGACTTCAACAAAGGTCTCAAGTAAAGTCAAGGTAACTGTGTGTCCAGACATCAAGGGGAAAACCCGAGGAATCACCGCCGGTGGATTCCGCTCAATGTAATCATCAAGGTGAACGTAAGAGGGACCACCCTCGAGGTTCAAACTTGAGGTGTTGAACGACAGAGCCGTACAGGGAATGGTGAAAGAGGAAATCACCCTTGATGACCACGACCGAATAGCTACACTACAGAATTATCATCAGGAGTGCGTTATGAGGGATCACCCTCGGCACTCGATAGTAGCTCTGCAGAGTCGAGCAACAAAAGGGGCGTGATGTGATGTGAGGTGTTGGGCTCGGGTCGTCGATCACGCTGATCGAGTCATCGATGATGAAGCAGG